>NW_008330588.1:1244546-1250107 GCF_000622305.1 Nannospalax galili
ATTCCTTTGGATAGAATTGGGGTCTGCTGTTCATTTTTCCAGTAGTATCTTGGAACTGTCACTCTGTAAAAATTTTTGAAAAATCAAATTACATACTTCTAACATACAATGGCACAGAGTATATATTTCTATCCAAAAAGGAAGAAATAGAGGCATAGTAAGGAAAGATTGGACCAAAGAAAGACTGAAATATCCAGCAAACATTGGTTTGTCTACATTACA
Organism: Nannospalax galili; assembly: GCF_000622305.1. NCBI lineage: Eukaryota > Metazoa > Chordata > Mammalia > Rodentia > Spalacidae > Nannospalax > Nannospalax galili. The sequence continues at coordinate 1,244,769 of NW_008330588.1, forward strand.
AAAAACTGTAAGGCCCAAGAGGTTATGTGTATATATGCGGTCACTCGGCTGGTCAGAGGCAGGGTTTAGATTTGTACACAAGCCATTTGTCATTGAAGCCAGGCTTTACTGAATGTCTGGAACTAGCTCCTCCTTGGGAAGAGGGTGCTGACTGGGTCATCCTGGAGAGGGGGTGTGAGTTCTCATTGGTACCATCTGTGTACACTGAGCTGGTCTCTCTGGTACCTGCCCCAATTTCCCATTGTGATACACCCCCACCCCACCCATACAGCTCTGTGATCAATGAATGAAAGATGCGGGTTAATTAACAACATTTCTGTTCTCAAAGGAAGAGAAAAAGGTCAAGTAAGATCCTCTTCTTTTTAATTAATAGCCTCCTGTATCCTCGCTACCCTAACTGGCTCCAAGTTCAGAATACATTAAAGATACCATCAATATACTCAGCAAACAGTTCTGAGCACATTCAGGGTACTGTGATGGGCCTGGGGGAGAGGAGAATATCATTCAATTCAATTTAGCTTAAGTATGCTGAGGCCTGCAAGATATTACGAAGGATGATAAAAGATCAAGAGAAACAAGGGTGGGTGTTCTTGTTGTCTAGCTAAAGAAGTGGTATTGCTAAAGAAAATGACATTAAAATATGAAAATAGAGACAAATGTGAACAAGCCACATACTGTTGTCCTCAGAAGATCTAAATTCAGCTCAGCACTACCACTTGTGCAGTTTCAAGAAAGTCACTGAAGTTCTCTGAGACACAGTCTTCTATACCATAGAGAGGTAATTCCATCTAGAATTAGATACACATTTAGCTCTAAAGCTATATATCAGGAACTAAATACACTAGTTATTATTATTTTTATTATTATTTGGTTTAAAAATTTTTTTATTGAATTTATGTATATTTCATACAGAGCATCTTAATCATCTTTATACCCCTTCCCCATTGGCCCCCTCTCACAGCCTCCCCACCACTGGATTTCATTCATTCTGTCATTGATGTTAAGTCCTACTGAGTCAGTTAGTATCCCCAAATGTCCCTCAGTATAAGTTCATCCACTGAGGTCTAGTCAACCTATCGAGAGTCTCTTCCTTTTAAGAAGATCAGCTCTTCCTCACCCAGCAATAATCATCTAAAATAGTTCTTCAGCTAAGAGAACTTGCGCTTATGAACCTACAGCAATGGTGTCAACATGCACAAGACCCATGCAAACCAAAGCAGGCAAAAGCCCAGCATAGAAATATTATTTGGTGTTTTGAGACAGGGTCTCTCTGTAGCTCCAGGTGGCTTGGAACTCGCTGTGTAGACCAGGCTGGCCTCAATCTCACAGAGATTCACCCATCTCTGCCTCCCTAGTGCTGGGATTAAAGGTGTGTACCACTATGCTTGGCTTATTTTTCTTTCTTAATGGATTAAAACAACAACCAGTTACTTGGTTTACAATCTGAGTGTTATAGTCTGGGCTGGGTTCAGATAACAGCTCTCCCTAGTCTTGGCTGATCTCTGTTAGATATCTATGTGTATCTATGCTCAGCTGTTGGACTGACCAATAATAAGATAACCTTTCTTGCATTTTGGTTTTTACTGGACTGTTGTAAGGGGCAGCATGAGTGAATGGGTCATATTTCATTTGTCATCCAGAAGGCTACATTAAGCTTCTTCCTATGGTTAGTCATCAGTTTTTGCCTTTTATTGCTACAGTGACAGAGGAGGTCCAAGGAGGCCAGGGCAATTAGTGGTCTGGGGGTCGGGGTGGGGTTCTTCCAGGGGAAGGAGGCTTTGAACTGGACCTGGATGCATTGGCAGGACATATGCCAGTGGAGAACAGAGAAGGTTGAACTGTGTATTCTAACTCCCAGGAGACTTTACAGAGGGGGAACAATGCCCCTTGATCTTTGACAAGGAATGAATTCGATCTAAGATCCACCACAGTCACCACGCTGGCTATCAGCAGTGTTGTGTTCTGTTGGCCTCCACTAAAGGGGCAAGAAAGAAGGAAGGGAGGCATCTGGAAGAGCAAACATAGGTTTGTTTAGATTTGTAGAAAAGTTGTGACGATACTACATAAATTACTATATATCCGTCATTCAACTTTATATCACTGTGTTCCATAACTATGATATAATTGCTAAAACTAAGAAATTAACATTGACACAATATTATTAAACTGTGATATTATTACACTCCTGTTAGGCATGTGCTGTTTTCACCAATTTCTCCTTCATTGTATTTCAGAATCTGACCAAGGTTATCACACTGTATTTGGTCATCATGTCTCTGATTCCCTCCTGGTCTGTGGCAGCGCCTCACGCTGTACTTGTTTGCAAAAGCATCATGGTTGTGAGAATTCTGGTGTTCTGTAGCATGTCCTTCAACTTGGCTTGTCTCACAATTCAGTCAGGCCTCGGAGCTTTGGGACATGATAGCACAGGGAAGAAAGGCTCTTCTCGCTGCTTAGGGTATGACTGCTGTGGCTTTCGTTGTACAAATGATCACCTGCTGAAGAGGCTTCCCACCAGATTTCTTCCGCATGAAATTTCAATTCTTGTGAAGAAAGCCACTAATTCCAGTCAACAGTCAAGATGAGGGGAAATAATCTAGAATTGGAAGTCTTTTAAACTTTCAGGTTGTCTGTGTGTGTGTGTGTGTGTGTCTGTGTCTGTGTGTGTGCCTGTGTGTATGTTTGTGTGTAAGGGAACATGTGTGTGCATGTGCTTGTGTGTGTGGAGACCAGATGACAACCTTGGGTAAAATTCTTTAGGTGCTATTAACCTTTTTTTTTTTTTTTTTTTTTTTTTTTTTTGAGACAGGGTCTCTCATTAGATTGGACCTTGCCAGGTAGGCTGGACTGGATTGGCTAATGAGTTCTTGGGATCTACCTCTCTTCCCCAGCACTGGGATTACAAGTATGCATGACCATGCCTGCCTTTTTTCTAAACATAGTTTTTTTGGTTCATATTCAGCTCCTTGGGCTGGCAAGACAAGCACTTTACTAACTGAAATATCTCTCCCAGTATTTAACTTTTAATGTTGAGATAATTGTGAATGCACTTATAGTTGTAAAAAACAGTCTTGTTCCTTGGCCTCCAAGGGGAATATCACAGACCCCTCAGACACCAAGTCTGCTGAAATATCTTACATAAAATGGCATAGTATCTGCATATAATATGTATATATCCTTATACATATTTTGTCTCTGTATTACTTATACCTCATATAATGTTCACACATAACTACATCCTGTGGCTTATAGCAAATTCAAATTTTACACTTTGGAACTTTCTGAAAAAATTTTCTATTATTTTTGACCCATATTACTTTAATCCACCAGTGTAGAACTTACAAATTTGGAAGACTGAATATATCTTTTAAAAAAATATTTTATTTATCACTTTATTTTATGTGTATGAGTGTATTTCCTGCATGTAGGCAGGTGCACCCATGTCATGCAATGCCCACAGTGATCAGAAGAGGGCATCAGATTCCCTGGAGCTGGAATTAAGGATGGTTGTTAGCTGCCATGTGGGTGCTGGGAATTAAACCCAGATCCTCTGCAAGAGTAGTCAGTGCTCTTACCCATTGAACCATCTCTCCAGCCCCAACTGACTGCATCTTTGCCTCCTTTCTCCCTACGGTAACAATTTGCATCATTATAGTACAATTTCATAACGAGAAGAACATCGACATGGTGCAAATTGTATTCAAAATGCATCACTTTCTACCTTCTGTTGTGCGTGTTCAGTGCTGTGTGGTTTGATCACATAGACAGATGTGTGATTGGCATCATAGGATACAGAGCAGTGCCATCATACTGAGGATTTTTGCACGTTATTTTTTTTATAGTTACAGCACTTTCCTTCTGCCTGCACCTGGTTGCCTGGCCATTCACAGCTCTTTTTTCCATTTCTATAATGTTGTTATGTCAAAAATGCTGCATAAATGAAGTCATGCAGCTTGTAACCTTTGGGAACTTGTTATCTTTTTACTTGTTGTAATTCTCTTGACATCCATCCCAGTTGCTGGTTGTCGCCTGCCTCAACAATTTCATCCTATGTATTGCTGAATCCCAGCTCCTGGTATGGATGTACCACAGTTTATTTAACCACTCACCTGTCGAAAGACACTTGGATTGTTTCCAGGCTTTGACTATTACAAATAAAATTACTACAAACATTCATGTGCAAACATTTGGGTGCACAATTTATTTTCATTTTTCAAGCATAAATGCCTGTGGTGAGTTGATTATGGATGGAGTCGAGGGCATGCCTGGCTTTGTGCTTTCTTCTTGATGCCCAATTTGACCTTAGGCTAGTATCTGTGTACAAGATCTCCATTGCCCTTCTCTGAGGATGCTCAGCAAATAAATGCAGCAATGCTCTGGCCTTTCAGAGGGAAGGAGGGAGGTAACTCTTTTGCCTCCTCCTTGGAGGTCTCTGATGTTGCCAGGATCAGGGAATTTTAAGGGAAAGCAAGGCCTGGTACTGTGGAGGACCAAGCTCAGAGTTTCCACCAGAGTACGTTCCTGGGGCTGTCTGCTGTCTAATCTATGGCTGTGCTAGGGGAAACACAGCATTTGTGGGAAGTAGAAGTTGGGTCATCTGAGGTGAGCTGTATAACCTGGGATAATATGTGTGATCTAAATGTTCATGGACTTGTCATTTGTGTATGGTACAGTGAATTGAGTCATGCCCTTTCCTTTCTCTTGGAGTAGAGATGTAAGTGTGAGAATGTCCCTAATGGGGCTTGTCACTACCAAAATAATTGCTTCACGGTGATGTAGGAAGTCAGTTGTTGCATTGCTCAGTATTAGGGTTATGATTTCACAAGGAGGAGATCAAAGGCTCATTAACTGGAATGACAGTCATGTAGTAGTCCCAGAACTCCATACAAATACCAAAACACATGGCATAAAGTCTTTGTATAAAATGATGACATGTTTGCATGTAACCTATCCATATCCTCTCGCATGTCTTAAATCACCTCTGGGCAATATACAGCACCTAGTACAATGCAATACTATATAAATTATTGTTGTACTATACTGTTTATGAGATAGTGACAAGTAAAAACTCCACGCATGCTCAATACAGCCCAATTATTTATCTGAATGTTTTTGATCCATGGTTGATTGAACCTGTGGATGCAAAACTCATGGATATAGAGGATAAATAGTACTTCCTAGTGGGATAGTACATTGGGTTATCACCACAAAAATCTTGGGATATTGCTGAAAAAATGAAGCAAGGCACTTGCTGATGGGAAATCTAAACAGACGTGGGACCAAGCATCTGTTTCTTTCTTTTCTTTCTTTCTTTCTTTCTTTCTTTCTTTCTTTCTTTC
>NW_008330588.1:1250126-1253190 GCF_000622305.1 Nannospalax galili
CAATAATAACAAATTTTATTTGGCATATTTTAAGTTTTAATATACATTATTAATGCTTAAAATTTATATTACCAGAAACAGAAATAAGTACCAGAACTTTTAGTGCATTCTAAATGTTCCCAATAAACATTTAAAAATATAATTTATCGAGAATTTCATACAGGGGTATAAGCATATAAGGTGTTTTGATCAAATCCAGGCCCACTCCCTCACCTCCAACTCCTCCCATGTCTCCCCATCGCTTTTTTTCTGATAATTTCATGTACTCTTTCTTCTTTTTGCTGCTCTAACGTTCCTCCCTCTGAAGAGGTAGCCCTAAAATCTTTTAAGGATTAGATAAGAGCTCCCAAATACTTTCAACATTTTTGGCCTTTGGAATAGAGTATGTTGTTAAGAGGCCCAAGGACATTTTGACTTTTAGCCAAGAAGCTGGCTACTTTTCTTCAGGGTCATCTTAAACTAACTGCCTAGCCAATTCCTACCTCCTGTTCTTATCACACCATCCTCTGAAGAGGTTACCCAACTTGCAGGTAGGGAATTGCATCACAGACCACTCTAGCGTCTTTCATGCTGAATAGGGACGCAGGGTGAGGCAATTGGGGTAACCCTTCAGAGGGTCTATCTAAAAGACTCCCAAATTGCATAACTTTTATCTGTATGGGGAAAAGAAAGTCCTTGACTGGTGAATAGGAGATGTGAAGAAGTAAAGGCAAGAGTAATTAGCATTACAAGTTCCAGACAGGGAGCTAGAAAAAAGAACAGGGCAAATTCCAACTGTTCATATGAGAGTCCATTGGAATTTCTTGATGAGAGCTTCCCAAAGCATCCCTGTATTGGGTTCCTCATTTTTCTTTTGTCTGCCAAGGCTGGACTGGAGAATGATGGATTCATGATTTGCTTTCAGGCATTTTGATAGCAGTCCCCTGCATTCTCAGCCCCTATGCCAGAGGGAGGCTGGAAACAGCCACCGTCTGGCGGCCTGCTGAGACCATAGTACACAGATGGAAGTTTGAACCCACCCTCTCAGGCTGTCTGCTAAGATCTCCCATCTGTTTCATTCTTAAGACTAGAGCTCTCCCGTTGAGAGAGAGAGGATGTGGAAAACAAACTGTCTCAGCTAAGTCTCCAGAGTTTGTTAGATCCAGGGAAAGCACAGCAGAACTCCTTGTTCTTCTCTGAACTGGAGCATGGGGGCCCAGGGTGTAGAATGACAGCTGGAGGAGGGTAATAGGGAGTTAATAAAGGATTAGAAGAGCAAGACCATCCTTGGACCCTTCCTCATATGTGGTTGTTAGAACCAATCTACTTACATCATAGATTACAGAAGGTTTGAGGTCTGAGGAAGATGAAGGCCCTGGGAGGGAATTTACAGTGGCCTTATGGGTCCCTATGAGGGTCATCCAAGGGAAATTGCCGCTCTCCTGCCCCAAAGTGTAGTGTCTTTTTAAGAACGAGTTTCCTGATACCTGCCCTAAACCTCGCCAAGGGTTTTCTGAGGCCTCTGTGACGTGGAGCACATGAGCCCCTTCCATGCCCAGGTTGTATCTTAAATGAGGGATTAGTAGTAGATGGTAGACGTTGATAAAACCTGTTGTTCATCAAGATTGTTTTGTAAGCTGTGTAGAGCAATATAATAACCATTTAGGAAGCTTTGCCATGGTTCAGGAGAAAGAAGAGACGATCCTGTGCCATGGAAGAGTGAACATGGATGGAATCCAAGCCTACATGGCCACCAAGCTATCATGAGCTTTTGCAAAACATCAGACTCCGGACCCATCCCTATATGTACTAAATGAGAATTTTTGAGGGAGATGGAATCAGCATGTTTTAACAATTCCTCAGATGACTTGTGAACCACTTGGGGAAGAGGACTGGGAAATACACAGGAGGAAAGGGTCATAACCCTAATGCACAATGCCTTCATGCCACAAAATTCTTAAGCTCTTCCTACTTTTTTCCTTCATCTCCTCATCCAGGGAAGGTAGTAAGAAAAATGTCACTCAGTTTACAATTCCTTCGGAAGAAGGTAAAGTACAATGACAATGCTTCTAAATTTCTATCTTCAGAAATTATTCACCTGGCCAAAAAAATTGAAATCTGGGTTCCTTGGAAAGGGCATATAATGGACATTCAGGTTTTCACCAGTATTCTTTTTGTAAAAATTTCGTATGTATGTGCCTGTGTAGATTTTTGCACTTGAGTGTCGGTGCCTGCTATGGCCAGAAGAGGGTGTCAGATCCCCTGGAGCTAGAGTTACAGGTGGCTGTGAGTTAGCCAACAACATAGGCTAGGAACTGAACTCTGGTCCTCTGTAAGAGCAGTCTGCTGTCTTTACTGCTGAGCCATCTCTCCAGCCCCCTGTTCACTAACTTTCTTGAAGGTGCCCTCTCTCCTTCCCCACTATTTTAATTGATCCCTTTTCCTTAATTTATGGTAGTCTAACTTCCTCTCCTGTTATTGGACTGAGACTGTTCCTTCCAATACCCCAATGACCTGCTTTGTGTCAAACTCAAAGGCTTCTCCCAAGTTCCTGTGCTACCTTCATTGGCTTGGTGAATCTCATGATTTTACAGGTCCTACCATGCCCTCCTCCTTTCTCCCTGGTGATATATTCCCATTTTCCCTTGTAATTACTCCAGTCTCTCTGGTCAGCCAGACTGTGGGGTCTCTTTCATCACTATTTTTTTTCTTTCTGATCATTCTCAGAGTAATTTACCCCGTCCTACTTTTTGTTTGATATTTTGAGACAGGGTCTCATGTAGCTCAGGCTGACCTTTATTCACCACATAGCCAAGAATGACTTTACCTCCTGATTCTCCTGCCTCTACCTCTCAAGTGGTATGATTACAGACCTGCAACACCATTCCTGGATTAACCTAGTCTTTTTACTTGTAGAGCTATACACTGTCCATCTTCTGGAGTGGTCTAGCTTATTCCTAGGGCTTCCTTTATTACTGGCCCCCAATGAGGACCCAATAGTAAGCCCACATCACCTAGAATCCCATATATCTCTGTATTAGTCAGGGTTCTCTAAAGAAACAGAACTGATAGAGTGAATATATAT
>NW_008330588.1:1253220-1281086 GCF_000622305.1 Nannospalax galili
TATATATATACAGTCCAGTAGTACAACAATGGCTGCATCACAATGGACATGCTAAGAATCTGGTAGTCTCTCAGTCCACGAGACCACGAGGCTGGATGTCTCAGTAGTCCAAATCTGGTGCTGAAGGTCTGATGAATTCCAAAAGATCGGCTAGTCTTCAGTCTGCAGCAGAAAGACGAAATCACCAGCAAGAGAGAAGGCAAGTGGCAAAAAGCAAGCGTTCTCCTCTGCCATGGCCTTTTATACGGGCTGCCATCAGAAGGTAACACCCACATTTAGGGTGTGTCTTCCAGCTTCAGATGATCCAATCAAGATCTCTCTCATTTCAGTTAATCCAGATCCAGTCAAGTTGACACCCAGGATTAGCCATCACAATCCACCCCTTGCCAACTTGACAGCCAACAGCATCTCTGTATGTCACACTTAATTTTCAAATGAAAACAATGGTGAGTTAATTTCACCTGACATGATATGACTATCCCATCATACAATGATAAGTGCATTATATATCCTAGAATAGGTGATAAGGTCTTTGAGGAATGCTTAGTTTTTAGTGTCTCATAACCCAATATAATCATATAGGTTCACAACACTCAACACTTATTTCAATTACATATTCAAAAAAGAACAGCAAAAGTATCTGCTTAACATATGTGTATATATGCACAAACCTGTTCTTAAACAAATAGGACAAAAACACTTATGTCAATTATAATCCACATCTCTGCAACTGGTCACATGGCCTAAATTGATATTTGTAATTACCTTCCTCTACTACCCATTCTGTATTTCCTCCACCATCAGCAAGCACCTCTGCAGGTCTTGGCTCTTTCCCCAGAGAAGTGACCGGTACTTTCATCCCTGAGGGGTCTGAGCCATTTTTTGTCCTGTCTGGATTGGGTTGTTGCAGTTTCCCATTGACCTCAATCGTAGGACATGGTAACACCAAAAGTCACCCTAAGGAATCTCCTGCCTTCCAGATATAATCTTCATTACCTCCATTGTGGAGAACCAGTCCAATTTCTTCCTGGTAGTCTGGGTCAATCACCCCTCTTAATACTGTTATTCCTTTCTTAGCCTGTTGTCTTAAGGGCATTGGAAGCCCAAAGTGGCCAGGGGGAGTCTTAGCTTCTAGTTCAAAGGAATGTTTGTTATGTCTCCTGGAAAAAGCACTCCCTCCTCTGGAACCAAAACTTCTAAGCCAGCAGAGCACAAAGTCAAAGGTACAAGAAGCAAAAATTTTCCCAGTGAGTGGAATCATTCTCATTTCCATCCCTTGATTCCTGGACCCGTGAATCCTGGCTATAGGAGAAACAGTACCATATATTGGATGATGATTCAAAAAAGCATATACTGCCTTCTGGAGGGCCCTGCCCCAGACTTCCAGGCTATTGCCACCTAATTGGCACTGTCACTGTGTCTTTAAGAGGCCATTCCATTGTTCTATCAAGCCAGCTGCTTCAGAATGGTGGGGAACATGGTAAGATCAGTGGATTCCATGACCATGGGCCCATAGCACTTCTTTGGCTGTGAAGTGAGTTCCCTGGTCAGAAGTGATGTTGTGCAGAATACCATGATGGTGGATAAGCCATTCTATAATTCCCTGGCTGGTAGTTTTGGCAGAAGCATTACGTGTAGTAAAGGCAAATCCATAACCAGAATAAGTGTCTATTCCTGTAAGGACAAAGCACCATCCCCTCCAAGATGGAAGTGGTCCAATGTAGTCAACTTGCCACCAGGTTGCTGGCTGGTTACCATGGGGAATAGTGCCATATCGGGGGCTCAGTGTTGGTCTCTGCTGTTGGCAGATCTGGCACTCAGCAGCAGCTGTAGCCAGGTCAGCTTTCATGAGTGGGAGTCCATGCTGTTGAGCCCATGGATAACCTCCATCTCTGCCACCCATGGCCACTTTGTTCATGGGCCCATTGAGCAATGACAGGGATAGCTGAAGAAAGAGGCTGACTATCCACAGAGTGGGTCATCCGATCTACTTGATTATTGAACTCATCTTCTGCTGAAGCCACCTTTTGATGAGCATTTATATGAGACACAAATATGTTCACATCCTTTGCCCATTTGGAGAGAAATATCCACATACTTCTTCCCCAAATGTCTTTCTCACCAATTTTCCAATCATGCTCCTTCCAAGTCCCTGACCATCTAGCCAAACCATTGGCTACAGCCCATGAATCAGTATATAATCGCACTTCTGGCCATTTCTCCTTCCAAGCAAAATGTATGACCGTGTGCACTGCCTGAAGTTCTGCCCACTGTGAAGACCTTCCTTCCCCAGTGTCCTTCAGGGTTGTTCCAGAAATCGCCTGTATTGCTGCAGCTGTCCACTTCTGAGTGGTGCCTGCATAGCCTGCAGAACCACCTGTAAACCAAGCCCTAGTCTTCTCTTCCTCAGTCAGCCTATCGTAGGGCACACCCCATGAAGCCATAGGTGCATGCTTGAGAACAGGAGGCATCGTAACCAGAGTAGAAACCATAGGCATTTGGGCAACTTCTTCGTGTAACTTGCTTGTGCTCTCCAGGCCTGCTTGGGCCCGATCATGTATATACCACTTCCATTTGATAATGGATTGTTGCTGTACACGTCCTACTTTATGGCTTAGGGGGATCAGATAACACCCAGCTCATGATAGGCAGTTTCGGTCACATGGTAACTTGGCGGCCCATTGCCAAATGTTCAGTTTCCACTAAAGCCATCAGAAGGTAACACCCACATTTAGGGTGTGTTTTCCAGCTTCAGATGATCCAATCAAGAAGGTCTCTCTCATTTCAGTTAATCCCAGATCCAGTTAAATTGACACCCAGGATTAGCCATCATAATCTCAAACTACAGAGGTCTACCCAAACACATATCTTTCCCTTTGTCAGGTTGGCAAATGGTATTTTGCTCAGTTGTTCAAATCAAGGTCTACACTTTAGGCTGCTGGTTCTTCTCCATCCCACATTCCCTCCCCTGGTGTGAGCACTGCTCCTGTCTAGACTATAGCAATACTTCCTAAATGGCTCTTGCCCTTCCATCCTCTGCACAGTTTACAAAGCAATCTTCCCAAAGCACTAATTTCCATGATTTTCCCAGTTTCAAACTCTTATTCCATTGTCCTCTCAGTGCAGAGCATGGACTCCTTAGGCTCTTTGTTGTCTGGTTCTATCTGGCCTTTTAAGCCTTGAACCAATATCTTTGAGCCCCAGTCATACTGGACTTCCAGCTGGTCCTGCACAAATTCTGTGCTTTCTGAATGAGGTCTGGTTCTCATGTTAGAATGCTCTATATTAGTATGTCCTTACTGTCTGCAAAATCCTACTGACCTTTCAAAACCTATGTCATAGACTGAATATTTCTGTTCCCTGCCCCCCACAAACCTGGCATATTGAACCCTTAATCTATAATGTGATGATATTAGAAGATAGGGGGCCTTTGGGAGGTGAAGGTGGGCTCTGATATGATGGGATTAGTGCCCTCACAAGAAAAAATACTGGAGAATTTGTTGCCTCCTTTTCTCTCTGCCAGATGCGTATGCAGTGAGAAGGCAGCCGTCTATAAGCCAGAGAGCCTTTGCCAGAACTCAGCATTGCTGGCAATTTTCTCTCAGACTTCCTGCTTCCAAAGTCCCAAGAAGACAGGTTTCCATGTGTTTAAGCACAGTGTGTGGTGGTCTGTTACAGGAGCCAATGCTGAGTAAGACAGCCTGGTTCTAGTATTCTTTTCCCAGTATTCTAAAGCCACGGAACACTGACTGCTGCTTCCACTAGACTCCCACAACATGGAGGTTCATGGTGTTAGTGGAATGTTTAGCATATTTTATTATGATCCAAGAAGCCATCTCTTTAATTTCTGTCAAGAAGAAATAAGAACATGTGCAATTCATGCATGAATTTTAATAGTATAGTACTTGGCACATGAAACTTCAGTAATCATCTATAGAACCAATGATCTGCTAAGTTTCCACTAAGAGATAAGATCAATAGTAATAATGGAAATCATGGTGACTTGCCATGTTACAGACACTTTGAATACATATCTAATACTCAGATCTATGGAATAGGAATACAAGGTAGTAATGGTCACCACTTGAAAGAAGATGAAACTGAGGTCCAGCATCCTGTACTTTAAGCAGAGGAGGAGGGATGTGAGATGAGAACAGCAGTGGGAGAGATTGTTCTGGCATCATGGCTAACTTAACAGATATCATCCTTACCATCGCCCCAGTCAAATCTCCAAGTTCTGCAAAGGGAAGGGAGGAAAGAAATTACTCTGGGTTTGAGAAATATTTTCTTTTAAGGCATACAGTCGAATGGCCCCACCAGCAGACAGGCAGATCACATCCAAATGATTTAGGTGCAATAGTGCTGAGTTCACTGAATGAGGAATTCCCATTCTCATCTTTGAGAGGCTGGGAATGAAATAAAGTTGAACTGACGCTTGGCAGTGCAGTGCCAGGGAATCTATTTGAGTTCCTATTTAAAGGCACATACAACCTTATTTTGAATGAGTTTTCCAGGGTTTAAATAAGATACTCCAGAGTACAAAATATTCATTTCCTTGCATCATAGAACCTTCTTGCTTAGGAAGTTCAGAATATCTCTATGCCATAGGCTTCTGCATATATTCAGAACTGTAAGACTAAATGATATTGATGATGATGATGATGATGATGATGATGATGCTTTCTTGTTTTCTTTGAGGCAGGGTCTCATGTAGCTCAGGCTGACCTTGAACTCACTATGAAGCTGGAGATGGCCTTGAACTCTTGATCCTCCTGCCTCTGCCTCCCAATTCCTGGGATCACAGGCATATGCTACCACACCCAGCTCAATAATTAATATTTTCATGCCAAAGACTTTCTTGTGTTATATCATTGACATTTTCAGAGAAACCTATATGGAGCCAGTGGTGTTATTCTCCTCAATTTGCAAAGAAGAAAGCCAAGAAATGTTAGGCCACTTGTTCAAAGTCACTTAGCTAGTGGGTGGAAATGAGCAAACACACTTGCATTATAGTCCATAATTTCTATCTCAAAGATACGCAAACTACGCTACTTAAACTCTGAGACTTAAGAGACTTAACTATTTAATGGCTTGGGCTGGAAGACTTAATTTCTGGGTGATTTGGGTGGAGGATATCTCTGCTTAGGGTGGGACTTTGAAATAGAATAGCATTATCCTATATCTAAATCTTCCCACTTATGATGAAGGTGGCAAAATTTGCCTGCTGAGCATGGAAGCATGAAGTACCCACAGAATGAGCATGTCTAAGAATTCTAAGTATGTGGGGCTAGAGAGATAACTTAGTGGTTTAGAGTACTGACTGCTCTTCCAGAGGACTTGGGTTCAATTCCCAGCAGCCACATAGTGGCTAATAACAGTCTGTAACTCCAGTTCCAGGGCATCTGATGCCTTCTTCTGACCTCCATGGGCATTGCACAGCATGGGTACACTTACACACATGCAGGCAATACACACAAAAAATAATTTTTTTTTTTTAAAGAGTTCTAAGTGTGCAGCACTTGCACAGGCCCAGTGAGAGCTGGGGCTAGAGCAACCATGGGAGACAGACTGGTTGGCAGAGCCAGGACCTTAAGTTTACAGCTGGGCTGAGCAGGCCATCAGCCTGGCCACAGAAACTCTGGATCCTGAGAACTGCCCACTCCCTCCCCCAGCCCAGGATATACTGTGGAGTGGTTATTCCCTCCTGACCCAGGCAGAATCCCTTCTTAACCTAGAGTCTTAATCACAGGGAGCAATTATACAAGAACAGAACAACAAATCGAGATCGATACAGACTCAACTGTCTCCTGGAAGAAACAAAATTTATGACTTGACTGGATTATGCTTACCAGCCAAAAATAGTGGTAATTCCAAGCAACCCCACCAACCAGGATCAATCAAGGCATTTTATTACTTTGTTAAACCCTGCTTGTTCCCTCCCTCCCCAACGTCCTTCTCGTTAGAGCCCAATCTCCAAGGAAAATATTGCACTTGTTATCAAATTTTAGAAAGAGAATTTATGGCAAAGGCAGATTGATTTAAAGCCTTCTAAAGGGGAGCGGAGGGCAGTGAAAGGTAAATTTTGCAGCGTCTTTTAGATTGGTTCTTTTGCTTATCTCTTCATTTTATGACATAATCTGTTGTAGCATTACCCAGGGTCCTCTGGGCTGAAGCGTCTTGCCCGGCATTAGATAAGGGGAGATATTGTCTGGGTGTAAAGTTTAAAGCCCGTGGCAAGGGCTCATTTTTTCTCATTTCAGGCAAGGGAGAAAGGATATAAAATGAAAAGCAAGCAATCAATAAAGAAGAAAGATAGAGATCTTCCCCCACAAGGAAAAAAAAACCCTCACCTCATGGACTACTCTCTTAACTAAGACTTTAACAGGCAGATAATGAGTTCACACATCCTGTGGTCCGGCAGGGACTGGAGGGCAGGCCTCCAATGCAAATGTAATCCACTCCTTTCTCCTCTCACATTTTGTGTGATGGTGTATAATCCCATCACTGGCTTTTGCATTTTGTGTGTACAGCTCAGCTCTCATTCTGCAGTCAACCTTTAAAATAAGAGCAGATTGGTTAATTACTTTTCTGGGAATAGATGGGGATTGGGAGACTTTGCTCAAGCCCAGTAACACATGCGCTGACCCTGTCCTGCTAGTGTGCAGGTATCTATTCCACACGGCTCATGAGAGAAGAAAAGAAAAGGTGAAAGTAGTCTTTAGTTAATCCTGGAGTTTATGATAGACCACTCTGATTTAATGGCTCTACAGTCATTCTGTTGTTAGAAAATCAATATTTTCCTAGGAAAGAGCATAGGCTGCTGTAAATATACTCTCAGTTATATGAACCTTAGCCACAGAACTTACACACTGCAGAGGCCATAATAAGTGGCCGGGAAACAACCCCTCAAAGCATCAAGGGAAACAAGGCACTCCATAAAGATGTCTAAGGACCTGTGTGTGGCCTTAGCACCTCTGAGACTAAAAGCTCATCTCTGACCTTGGGGAGATGAGGGTCCCCTGTGGAGTTCCAGAGCTGCTCATTGGAGAAGAGCAGGGAGATGATTAAATCAGGCATATATCCTCAGGGCTAGGCACAGTGTTTGCAAAAGATAAAAAGGAGGAAACCCCAAAGCAAAAGCAGCCCAACATAATCAGATAGGTGTAGGACTAGCAACACAAAGACTTGTTAACACAGTATGCTAAGCAAAATAAGCCAGACACAGAGAGAAAGATGCTGCAGAGACTCATTGATGTGTAGACTGCCCCTCCCCCAACTGCACCCCCAGAAAAGTAAGTAGCCAGGCTGCTCTTATTTTAAACGTTGACTGGGAGAAATTAGAAAAAATTGAATTGTACACACAAATGAACAGAGAGTGAAATGATGGTTACTGGGGCTGGGGTGACAGGGAGGAAATGGGGAGATGCTGGTCAGAAGACACAAAGGAGCAAATATGTAAAATGAGCAAGCTGAAAGCCCTAGTGCACAGCAGGGGCATAATAGTAGTAACAGTGCATTATAGTCACGAGTTTTGCTATTATTGCTACTCTTACCAAGGGTGGAGAGAATGGGTAACTAAGATGATGAGCATGTTAATTTATTCATCTATTGTAACCATTCTTCTAAATATGTATCTTAAAATTTTGTATTACATTTTTATTTATTTTGTGTGCATGTGTGTGTATGTATGTGGGTAGCAGGTGGAGTGGCACATGACACAGATAACAGGTGGAGGACAGAGGACAACTTGCAGGAGTTGGCTTTTCTCTTTCCACCATGTGGGTCCTGAAGATTGAACTCAGGACATCAAGCTTGGCAGCAAGCACCTTTACCTGCTGAGCCAACTCACTGGCCCTTAAATGTGTATCTTATAAGCGTTTGCTATATATTTTAAATATTTACAGTACTATTACATTTTTGGCAATTTCTGTTGCCATTTTTAAAAATATTGCTTTTTTAAGAGACTGAATTTAAACCTTTTACCTCTTTCCTGTGTGACTTTGCACAAGTCACACCTCCCCATTAAAAAATTTTTATTTATTTATTTATTTATTTATTATTTATTTTTGGTATTTCTGAGACAGGGTCTCCCTGTAGCCCCAGCTGGCCTAGAGCTCACTATGTAGACCAGGCTGGCCTTGAACTCACAGAGATTCACCTGTCTCTGCCTCCCAAGTGCTGGGATTAAAAGTGTGTGCCACCTCGCCCAGCTATTTTTATTTTTTTGCATATGAGTATTAAGTGTATTGCCTGCATGTATGTAAGTCTACCTGTGTTGTGTAATGCCTGTGGAGGTCAGAAGAGGGTGTCAGATTCCCCTGGAACTGGAGTTACCAAAGGTGTTAGCCACCATGTGGGTACTGGAAATTGAACTTGGGTCTACTGCAAGAGAAGCCAGTACTCTTAATTGATGAGCCATCTCTCTAGCCCATATCTCCCATTTTATAAAGGGGGGAACTGAGGCTAAGGGTATTTATATCAACCAACACACTGAGTCATGTATTTAGAGAAAGTTAAGTACTGGACATATGCCATTGATTCTGGCTGCCTAGCATCGAATTCTACTTTCTATGTTCGGGGACTTTTATATCTTATTGAGCCTTAGTAGAGAGTGGGAGTTGGAGCTCTTTTTCTGCTGTGGGCTCTATCCGGTTTATGCATTCTCACTTCCCAGCCTTCTTTGCAGGAAGGGTAGCATGTCTGCTCAGATACTATCAAATATACCTAACAGATTTCACTCAGGAGCTGGTGAAGTAAAGCGTTAGGGACTGTTGATCTAGAGGTGAGTATGCATGAATCCCAGGTCTAGGTGTGGTGGTGGCAGCAGTGGTGACCACTGACCGCTGTTAGCAGTGCCAGTAGATGTGGGGCTCAGTTTCCAGAGTGGCAGCATCCTGTGGGTAGTCTAAATGTCATTTCTGATCAGGTTGACTCAGAGCCTATTCTTTTGGGGTCCTGTGTAATTGTAAACCTCCTTTATCCAAAGTGAATCACTTGGTCTGAGGCAACTCCACAGGACTTTGTTACAAAACATCAGAGGCTCTGCCAGGCTTGAGATGGTGGAGGTGACAAAGGCTCTGTGGGCCAGAAGACAGTGTGATAGTCAAATACACCAAGCACAGCTGTCTGTAATCACTGTCCTCTCTAGGAGATAAGGAATCAGGCTGTGATAAATAATCTTAATTGTCAACTTGATTGGATTAAGAAGAGTCTGGAGGGTTGCTGGGGCACATTTCTGGGTGTGACAGTCAGAGGATTAACCAAGGAGGGAAGACCCACCCTGAATGTGGGTATTAAGTGTCCCATGGACTGGGAACTAAATGGCATAAAAGAGGGAAAGGAAAGAAGCTCTTTAGTGCAGACACAGTCCATTCTGATCCCTGACTGCTGTGAGCTGAGGGGTTTTCCCCACCTCTCCTTTTCACCATAATGTTCTGTCTTACCACATATCCAGAGCCACAGAACCAGCCTGCCATGGCTGAAGCCTCTGAAACCATGAACTAAAATAAATCCTTCTTCCCTTAAGATATTTCCTCAGGCATTCCTTCACAGTGGCAAACCTAACACATGAGTCTGACCAATTTACTACCAAGTGACACTGTGGTGTCTTTGAAAAATGGTACCATGTCTAGGGCTCAGCATCAGTCTCTGTTGTCACAGGTCAGTCATTCAGCATGACAGTAAATGTCAGGTTTGGTGGCCAAGAGCCCAAACAGGTCCTTGCCTTCGATTCCAGAACTGTTTAATGGGTCTGTGTTCAGGCAGTACCGTGGGCCAGGACAAGGGCCAACACACCTCCACTAATGGGGTCTCTTGTCCACCTGCCTGTAGACTGCTTCTCCATACATTTGACCACTCTGGTGTACACAGACTCTCATGAGCCTACCTGTTTTTTCCCCAGGTCTTTTTGTTTCTGATCATTCAAACCAGCTCCTCTACAGTCCCTGAGTAATCACAGACTCTGTGTGTCATGCTGGGTAATCGACACAAAGGCTCTCCTTAATGCAGGCCACTTAACCCATCATTCAAGAGCTTGCCACAACTGGAGGGATTTTCACCACCACTAGCCCATAGAACTCTTCCTGAGGGGGCTGTTTTATGGAAGCAGGCCCTTTAATACTTAGAGAAAAACAGAAAGCTGACCTTTCCATGAACCATGCCTGGGTCTTATGCTCCCAGATAGCTGAATAGGCAGTGTTAGCTGATGATTGAGAGATGCAATAGAGGCAGGTGTCTTGGGCACAGGACACACTCCATCATGCTCACTCAGTCTTGTGGTTTTAAGGGGCCTGAAACACACAGCTTACCTTTAACACCAACAGTCACATACTCACTAAGAGTCCATGGTCATCACAGAGGACTTGTTCCATTTAGAGGCTTCTTGGTCATTTACTAAGGAGGTGCTTTTTCTATAGATATCGTGATGCTTCTCCAGAAACACAGGGATCTGTATGTAAACTGTACAATTTAGGCTTTCTATGACTTTGATAACATCTTTATCTGCCATGGATATCTCCCCAAACCATGAAAACAAATGATCATATGGCTCACACACAGGACCACTGGTACCATACCGTGTAGCAGAATTCTTTGTTCTCATCATCATGTAACACTGTTCATCTGCTAGGTCACCTGATGAATGGCTCACCATAGTGTTTCTAAAGAGTGATACCTCCATCAAATGACCAGAGAAGACTAGCAAGCACTGATCTTTAAAATTTTTTTAAATTATATCTTATTTATTTATGCATGAATGAGCACCATGGCATATGCAGAGGTCAGAGGACAACATGCACAAGTCAGTTCTCTCCTTCCACCATGTGGGTTCCTGAGATCAAACTCAGGTCATCAGCCTTGGTGGCAAGCACCATAACCCTCCAAGCCTACATGGTCCCTCACCGGCCCTGGCCTTTTTTTTTTTTTTTTTTTTTTTTTTTTTTTAAAGTGGTAGGCAATATAAGACACATGCCACTGCAAACTAGACTCTTAAAATCTCCAGGGAGCTAATAGGCTCCTGATCTTTGTAGATTTTCCTCTAAATCACTGGTATACAGGTCTTTGCAAGGTATCTAGAGTTCTTGATATTTCTCCCTCATCAGATCTAATTCATAAGCTATTCAAGTGCAGCCACCCAGATTCCAGGTGTCAGAAAAGCCACCGTTCTACCTCTAGCTGAAGGAAATTAACAGAGCAGTGATTTTTGCCACATTTGCAAGATTTCTAAACGTGATTTACAGTAACCTTCTATCTGCAGAAAGCCTTGCCTTCTTCGAACATTTGTCATAAGGCATGCATACAACCATGATGTTTCTTATTTTACCTGTTATTACCAGTAACAGAACCCCTGGCATCTGGCTAGAAAGTGATGCAATTTCAGAATCCCACTGTGATGGTCCCATCTCAGGTATCACCTGACTTAATGTGGACCTCCAGAGAGATAGACCTTGAGACAGGATGGGTGCAAGCATCTCATTAGAAGAAGAGGCCGGCAGTTCTGGGAGGGGAATGGGGACCAGATAGTGAGAGGCCAAAACAGCAATGACTGTGCATCTGGAAAGTCTGAAGTCCATTTGCATCTGGAAATCCTAGAAGCCAGGGCAGAATAAGCTCCTCAAATTTGACCTGCTGGACAGGTAAAGGAGCATGAATGTTTCTCCTCAAGCTGCTGTCAGCCATTGTGTGAGAGCTGCCCCAATGGGACATCAGTTCTTTGATACTTAGTCTAATAGCCAGAGATTCTATGGTCAATGTTTGGAGCTTGACTTGGAATGTAAGGAAGCAGAGGGGTGACAGAAGGCCTGGCTTTACTGTCGCTCAGCTCTGCCTGTGCAGGACGAGGCCAGTAGACATTATGTGGAGCACGGTGGATCTGTGGAATCTGCCTAACTTTGAGAGAAATATGTCAAAATGAGCACTTGGCAGGGAGGACCTTGCATGCAGTAGTGGGGTCAGTAAATAAATAATATTTCAGTTCTGAGGAACTTAAGAGGTTACAGGGGGTATAGCATAGACATCATTAGAGAGTTGGCTTTAGTTATCCCAAGTCCCAGGACAGAAGCTTCCTCATGTTGTAGGCCTGGGAAAATATCTTCTAGCCAGCCCACTGTCCTCAGAGTCTCCTCAGAAGGAATGAATCCATTCTTTAGACTCTGCCTCTCTGTTCTAGGCAGATAGTCTATGTACAGTGGCTCCTTGGCCAGCAGAGTCTGGCTGACCGTGTGGCCCAGTGGGCCTCATTATCTCCTCCAGTCACTTGCCTGAAGGCTCCTGGGTTCCCTTCCTGGGAAACAAACCCAAGAAACAGGATGAGGGAAGCAGCTGGGGGAAAGAAGGAGCCATTGCAAATGGCAAGCTCCAGCCCCAAACCGCAGTTACTTTTCAAACAGACTGTTGATGGCTGGACAGAGTGAGCCTACTGGGAGCAGGAAGTGTGGGTTGGCCAGGGTTCAAAGATGCAGGAAAAACAGAATTGGGGATGTTCAGAACTGGGTATGGCAGAAGCAGGCACATGAGCCTGCAGGCCACTGGGAGAGAACAGAAAAGGTAGCCAAGGCCTCTCCCTGATCCTCCCTCTTGTCCATGCCATCTCTATTTTCCACTGCCCAGCTCTTGCCTACCTGGTTGCCATGTTTGTCCACCACACAGGCCACCCCTCCAAGCCATCACCTCCAGTGTTCCTTCCATTATTTTGCTCCTGGACCTCCTTTTGGCTGTGGACCAAACTTTGACTTCCATCATCTATTCTGTGTAATCTTTGTCCTCAGGGCTACTTACTTTTTTACAAATTGCTTCAGCAGCATCTTCTCGCCTCATATGAAGTTCACAGTCTCCTTATCTCATTCATGTTTTCTTTCTGGATCTTGGTCCAGCGAGCAGCACATATATAAACATGTGACTCAATTTATTTCATAAAATGGGGAGATCAGGGCTGGTGAAATGGCTCAGCAGGCAAAGATGCTTGGCATACAAGCCTGACAATCTGAGTTCGACCCCTGGAACTCATGGTGGAAGGAGAGGATTGACTCCTGAAAGTCGTCGGTCCTCTGACCTCCACATGTGTGCATGCACTCTTCTCTCTCTCTCTCTCTCTCTCTCTCTCTCTCTCTCTCTCTCTCTCTTACTCTCGCTCTCTCCATGCATACACATTCTCAAATGGGAGTGGAAAACCTGGAGCCGTCCTTTTCAGAATCTGACCTACTCAAGGTTTCTGGGGCTCAGGTTCTGCTTTTATTTCCACATTCTGACTATGTAATTTAGAATAGGAAAGACTTGCATAATTTTAATATGGATTTTAGAAGAGTTTCTTGCAATCATTTTTTGACTGGGCAATATTTAAACTAGTTCAGCATAGTCAAGTCTTGGGAATCTTGTATGTATTAGAGAAAAATTTGAAAGTGGTTATATATGTTTTATACGCAATATTGAGTCAGTTTCATTTTCAAAAGAGATTGTTTCCCAGCATTGTTTGAGATCATTAGAGTCAGCAAAACCTCCAAAGGCATGTATGTCAGTGTTAGGACAAGCAACTGGGACATGGTTACCGAGCCGGCCTGACCTGCTGGAGATGTGAACATTGGATGCTGTCAGTAGGGATGACCTTGACAGATACTGCACCTGTTCCTGATTTAGGTTTGGTTGCTGTTAAGTGGCTACAGGACAGGAGCAGCTGTCCCCTTTGCTCCTGTGTAAAGCAGCTGTGCACTTCCCTGAAGCAAAGCACTGGAGAGCTGTGTTTGAACCTTAGCTTACACTCAGTGGTGCTTCTTCATTTACACTCCAAACTCTTTCCCTGCCTCTCATTTCTGTCAGTCTAGGGACATGCATTGACTTCAGAAGACTGACTCAAAGTTCTCTTTGGTCCTAAGGCTTCCATCTGGGTTTTGCCACTGGGAGGCACCAATAGGGCATTAGAGTGTGAGGTCAGGGCTTTATTCCATTGGCTCTCTCCTTCTGGTTGCAGATAGACAGAGATGGACTTCTTATGCAGGGCCACTCTTTCCTGAGGACTGCCTGATACCAGTGTTTTCTCCACTGATCAGTCCTTCCTTTGCCTTGAGGACTAAGGGATGGAAACCAAGGTTGTTACTCTGACTTACATTAGATTCCCTTGTTAGACTCACCTAACCATGCTATAACTTTGTAAGATAATTCTTACATTTTACTTCGTTCCAGAATTTAGTTGCTCCACTCTGGTACCCATGAGGCAATCTAGTATGGTAGATATCCTTATAGAGTGTGCAGTCTAACCCTTGGAGTTCATACCCTGACTATCTGTGTGATCTTGGAAAAGCTATCCTAATTCTAGATACCTCAGGATTTTGTAATATGAATGTGTGCGTTTTCCTGATTGACTTATGAAGAAGATTAATTAAGACACATAGAACACTTAGAGCAGAGCAGAAAACACAGCGTGTCCTCAGTGTTGTAAACTCTAATTGGTCAGCTCTGTCTAGAGAGACAGATGTAGAAGCAGAAGGAAATATTCTAGGAAGAAATAGTAGCACAGAGTCACATGTCTGGAAGCAGGAAGGCCAGAGGTGAATTAAAAATTGGCACAGTGTGTGGTTGATCCATGTGGGGAATAAGATTAGTCAATATTATTCACAATAGTCAAATTATGGAATTATCCTAGATGCTCAGCAACAGATGGAATTTTAATCATACATACATATATGACATGACAATAAATGGGACTATTTAGAAAAAAGAAGGGGATTAGTAGAAGGAATAGCAGGTCCCAGGAGAGGGTAATGAGGAGTTGAATATGGTCAAAGCACATGAACAAAGGTGTTATTAATGAATGTGGGAGTGGGTAAAAGACTCACTGTGAAAGTGTGTGGACCTGACTTTGAATTCCCCAGAATACATGTAAAGCTAAACTCAACAGTAGAGTCTATAATTCCAGCACTCCCAAGATGAGATGGGAGGTGGAGGTGGACAAAATCTTGGAATCTGTGGGACAAATGGGTGGGTATATGCAGAGGGAACAACAAAGGACACTGTCTCAAACAAGGTGAAAGGTGAGGATAGACACCAGAGGTTGTCCTCTGGCTTCCACAGTGGCAATGTGGTATATGAGCACTATATTCACACAGACACATAGACACAGAGAGAGACAGAGATAGAGAGATGGAGACAGAGAGAGACAGAGATAGAGACAGAGAGAGAAGAAGGAGGAGGAGGAGGCGGAGAGGAAGAAGAAGAAGAAGAAGAAGAAGAAGAAGAAGAAGAAGAAGAAGAAGAAGGTTATTATAGAAGCCCATTGCTTTGTCTAATGAATACACACTAATAAAAATATAAAGAAAGACTGGTCAGCTAATAAGGATGTTGAAGGAGCCTGGGGAATGGAAAGAGTACTGAAGTATCTATTTTTGAAGAAGCATAGGCAGGGCCTTTGGTTAATATGCTATTTGTCAAGAGTGCTGAAACCTTGAATTCTATTAGAAGCCTGGAATCGTCTAGACATGGGTGAATTTTGTTGTAATCTGAAGCTTTGTCCCGTTTCCAACTCAGTTTTTCTAAAGTTTGATTCCTGTTGGAGCTGTGAATGGAGTGTTTGTTTCTATAGAGCGTGTTTTATGGGACCTCTTTGATAACCCCCTACTCATTTATCTGGATTAGCTTTTGGTTCTGGCACTTGCTACAGCAGGTTGCTGCACACAGGACTGGATCAGAGCCTCTGCTCTATCTCCTGCTTTCTGCACTTGCTATTCTCCATCTTGTATGATGCTGTGGGAACCTGCTTAGCTGTGCTGCTAAGTGATGGCGGTTAGTGATACCAGGGGGATCCTTTACCCGTGGGTCAGAGCCAGTGCACCCAGATTTTCTTTTCCATATCTTGAATGTTGAAACAGAATATCTACAATTCATTAAGTCCCCTCAAGGGGTTATACCCTAGCTACACAGTTACTGAGTCAACCCAATAGCAGCCCCTAGGATGGATCAACTTTTTCTCCTTCTCCTTTTGCTTTTCTTCATCCTCTCTGCCCAGTTTCCTAGATTCACTGCCTCAAACTACCAGGAGACAGCTCAGTTGGTAAAGCACTTGCCTTGCAAGCACAGGGACCTGAGTTTGAATTCCTAAAAAGCTGAGCACAGTGGTGGGTGCCTGTGATCTCAGTGATGGCCCGATGGGAGGAGAAGGCAGGAAGAGGCCCATGTGGCAGAGTCCTAGGTCAATGAAAGATCCTTCCTCAAACAAAAAGTGGAAGGAAGAATACCTAATGATCTCTTCTGACCTTCATGTGCATGTATGTATGCACCCGCACCCGTGGGTGACCCCCCCCCAACACATGAATGAGCACACACACAAAAGAAAGACAAATGACCTACTGGAAAACCCTTGTCATAAGTTTTGTGTTGCCCAGGGAACCCAAGCCAAGCCATTATTTTGTTAGGTTTTCTGTTATTAAGTGCATTTTACTGTTGCATTATGTTACTTTAATGAATGCAGTTTATGCTCCCTTAATAATGCACAAAATAGCTGGAAATGAGTCCTTCATAAATAAGACCCCAATTTCAATATGAGTAGTTGTAGCCTCCTCAGTGGTTCATCGTCCAGCAAGGATAGTGTATACTGGAGGAGGATGGCTCAGTGGAAAGAGCGATGAAGTTGGGGGGCCAAAGCAGAGATGCTTGATCCAGCCCTGTACCATCTAATCACATGTTGGAAAATGCTTGTTTACCAGCTTTATTCAAATATAGCTTACATATCATAAAGTTTACCAAATTAAAGTATATAATTTAGTGGAGTTAAAAGCTAGTTCTAGAGTTTTATAATTATCACTATAATAAAGTTATAAAAAATATCTAGATCACTCCTTTAATCAGTTCCCTATCCTCACTTTACCTCCACTCTCTAGCCTCGAGCAGTTACTTTCTATTCCTACGGAATTTCCAATTCTAGATATTTCATAGAAATGGGATCACACAATCTGTGTTGCTTTTTTTATGACTGTCCTCTTTGGGTCAGCAACAGACTTGGGAAACGCATTCATTCTGGAGTATTAGATTGTTGATTTTGAATGATCATCAGCTTCTTGGGTCCTGCTCTCTTCATTGCACATGGAAGAGCCTCAACATCTTCCACTGGTGGGGTCTCAAGGGATACAACGTTAGTGGCAGAGGATCCTAGAGGAAAGGAGCTTCCAGTGTTTATTTTAAGACTTCAGCTTGGAGCTAAAAGAGGCAGAAAGAAGAGAGTTACGACCATCTCAGAGCTCTTATTCGACAGTTGGTGCCCATCTGCGTGCAGAAACCAATTACCTATGAGGAGTAATTGAAATCATTAATAGCCACAAACAAATGTGTCTATTCTGCAAGTAATTTGCAGTAACATTTAGTAATTGATAGTAATTTTTAGTAATTAAACATCAAGTAATTCATTTACTAAGACATGCAGCCATTTTATAGGGTTCCTTGGTGTTCCCGCTACAGATCTTAATTACTTAACCCAAACACCAGGTATATTTCTGTCATTTCTAAAAAAATATAGACAGTGTGCTATTCTCAGTAAGCCCCGGTAGAGAGGAAGCCAAGGAGAGGAGCTCTTTTCCTTGGGCAGTAGTAATTAAAAGAATGAAGCTACCTTTTGGGCCAATTAACAGGGTTGCTGAGTGACACCCTTTAGACTTTTCTCTTGTTTATGCTACACGGTCAAAGTGAAACCTGGATCACAGAAACTTATTTCTTTCTCCTCCTAAATGTTTTGGCTCAATCTTTCCTGGGCTTGTCCAGGCTATTATAAATCCATGCACGGCTGTGGAAGGGAGCAATCTCAGGGACCCACTTTTTTCCCTTTGAGATATCATCTGAAGTTTGGGGTTTGGTATTCATTGTCATCTACAACCTAGCTCCAATATGCCTTCTGCATTGATTTATTACCTGTGCAGGGGAGTCTTGGCTGCCTACTCAGCATCTAGTATTCCTTTTTCCTCTTCAGCAGCACCCCAATTTTATCCTGGAGTCTGTCTCTTCATGTAGCCTATGTAACTGGAGGAAGCTAGGTTTTAGGATGGCTCTTCCTTAGTCTAAACCAGTTATGCAACCCCATTACCACCAGTTCCTGCTAGAAAGTGGTTCAAGAAACCAGGTTATAATTGACCCAGAAGTGAACATATGACCTTAGCTGGCCTAACCAGAGTGAAGGAAAGAGCTTTGATTCAGTTAGTAGTGGGGAAATTATTTCTCCCTCCTCCTCTTCGGGATGGGAACCAGGGAATCTATTGGTGCAGGCGATACAGGCAGTTATCTTGATGTCCTGTGGGAAATTCATCAAAAAGCAAAGCTCTGCTCAGAGATGGGTAGAATTAAAGAGAATTTCAAAGAAACCGAACCCGAGTCCTACTGTGCCCAGAGTCCTATTTCAGGGCTAACTAACTGTATTTTTCTTCGGTTTGATCTCATTTGATCCTGCCTTTCTGTTGTTTGCAGGCCCTAAGCATCTTAATTCACTGAACACTGTTCTCATCTTTCAGCTTAGTCTACTTGCTCCATTCCCCAAACCTGTCTGCCCCCTGCCTCACATAGAATCCTCACGGCTTAGAATGCCCTGCACCACTCCACTTTATCTGTGTAAACAAAATTGTGAACTGTCAAGCCTAGTTCCAGGCATATCTCTTGTCTGAAGCCTTCGCTAATCTCCTGTGCAGCGCACTGTCTGAGCACCACACCATGACTCCTCATTTATGGCTGGCAAATGCCTACTTTCTCAACTAGATTCTGGACAGCAGTGGGATGTGTCATGGGACTTCCCAGATTAGAATGGAGATGAATTAGAAACTGTGGAAACTTCCATCAGGCAGTCTGGTAAACATAGAAATTCAGAGGAGAGGGAGATCCTTGGAGCAAGGTTGGCTGGGAAGACATGGAACCTTCCTGAAGAGATGGAACCAACATTAAATCACGAAAGATGTACTCTTTTTGACTTGTTTGTTTTTTTGAGACAGAGTCTCCCTGTAGCCCTAACTGGTCTGGAACTTGCTATGTAGCCCAGGCTGGTCTCAACTCACAGAGATCTGCCTGCCTCTGCCTCCTGAGTTCTGGGATTAAAGGTATCTGCTACCATGCCGGCTAGATGTGCTGTGTTTTGATTAAGGCTTTATGTGAATTTGTTCTTGAATCATTCTGCTATTATTTATTGATCATCTATGCTATCTCAAGCATTGTACCTCATTGTTTCTTTCCATGTCTCACATTTAAATTCCAGGACAATATCCACAAAATAAATCTTAGTTGTTTTCTCTTCACAGTTGAGGCTGCTTATACTGAGATATGCGTGATGTTTTTCCAAAGCTTACATCTCATAGCTCTAGGCTTAAAGCAGTTGCTGTGCCTTATAACTACCACCTACTCCTCACCAAATGGGGTCAGCAAAAGCCTGGGCAGGAAATATTTTAGAATTCAAGGGGTATGCTGTGTCTTGTAGCCGCTTTACTCTGTTGAGATTGCACACGGTCAGCCACAGGCAACACAGAAATAATACACGTCTCAGTACAACTTTGCACACCCCACTGAAATTTGGATTTCCTATAATTTTCACATGCCATGGATTATTATATTGTCCCTTTTACATTTTCCCTCCAATTACTGGAAGCATGTAAAGTGGACATGGTGAACCATTTTTTCTCTTTGGGCTGTAATTTGTTGACCCTTCATTTTTCCCTAGCAGGATCTTTTCATGCATTGGAAGAAGATCATTTAAAATAAGAATTACCTTTGCAACAAAATGTTATGAGTATAATACAGTATGGTTAGCTATAGGGGTGGCATAGTTCAGCAAATTTCCAGAATTGATTCATCTTCTATTACTGAAAATTAATTAGTTAATTAATTTTTTGAGACAGAGTCTTGCTATGTTGCCCAGCCTGGTCTCGAATTCATGAACTTAAGTGATGGCCCTGTTTCAGCCTCCCAGTAGTTAGAACTACAGGCATGCATCATCCAGGGCATCAGCTCACATTACTGGGCATTTATATGGTTGAATAGCAACTGTTAATTTATTTCTTCTCAGAGCCCCTGGCAACCAGGCATCTTGCTCTGTTTCCATGAGTCTATTTTGGGTATCTCATCTGAGTGGAATTCTGCGTCACCTGTCCTCTGAATGGCTGATTTGACTCAGCACAATATTCTCCCGTTTGGTCTATTTTGTTACGATTTGAAGCTATGTAATGGTGGAGAGGTGGACAGGGAGGTGTAGGGACAATTTCTCCCTCCTTTGTCTCCCTTCCCTCATCCAACTCAAGAAGCTCAAGGTTGGAAGTATAGACCTCTCCAACAGCACCCTTGACTTCCAGTAGCATGCTTCTTACAGTAGCCATGCTCCATTGCTTGTCTCCAACCTGCTTATCCATGCAAGACAACCTTTTAATTTAGCAATCTGCAAAGGTCTCCAGTGAAAAGCCTTCATCTGCCATCTATCTTGAGCCAGACGTAATTAGTGACATCTGAACTCAACCCTCTATTTTGTCCTTTAATGAACAGTGCCAGGCTCGAGTCTCTTTACAGGAGTAAAAGCCTCTTGGCATCTATTAAAAGACAAACAGTCTCAATGCATAAACTGCAACAAGCCGTGAACAGGTACAAAGAAATAAAAAGGTTCTGGAACTGCTCATCGTGCAGAGCACGTTGCAAGGATTGTCTCATATTCTTGTGGAGGAAAAAAATCCAGACCCAACCCACTAGGCAATATATTATTCCCAAGGAAAAGACTGCAGTTGGAAAGCTTCGAGCCCAAGCCAGAGTCGTGCAGGGAACAAGTCTCTCGTGAGTGTGTGCAGAAATGTGTCAGCTGGGGCTCCTCCATCCTCTGGCAGGGCGGGGTGTGTGTAGCCCCAGCAAGCCACATCCGGAAGGGATGATTTACGAGGAGTGCTTTAGCTCCGTGTGATGTTACGTCTCTCTCATTTTCCTCTCGTGAAGTGAACAATCAAGCCAGCCTTTTCTCAGGCAGGGGGTGACGGGGCGGTAGTGGGAGGCGTCATTAATCTCTGGGCTCTTCAGGAAAGCCAATTTGATCATTGCGCGATACCCAGCTTTCCTCACGCAGTGTTGCTTGTTAGCTTGGAAGTGTGCCCTCTGGAAACAGCACGCTGGGAAGCCCGGTCCATGTGCCAGACCTGTGTGTGGGAGGAAGGGCTGGGATTGGGAGGATGTGGCTTCTGATCCACGCTGAAGCTACCTAGGCAGAGCCTTGGGTGGAGCCAGTAGACACTGACTCACGGGCGATCCTGTAGAACTGGGAAGCTTCCTGTTCTTATAGTCTCTAAGACATGGACGCTGACACTGACATGTGAGTGTGGGTGAATGTCCACAGCAGAATTTCTGTTTTCTGTCTTCTGAAAGTAAGCTCCCAACCAGAAAATACAAAAAAAAAAAGGCATTTCAAGGTCTAGAAATGCCTTTCTGTCTTCTGAAGTCATTTTATTATTTTTTTTTGAGACAGTTCTCCCCCGTAGCCCCTGTGGACCTCCCTGTGCAGACTGGCCTTGATCTCATAGAGACCCACCTGCCTCTGGTATTAAAGGAGTGTGGCTATATGTTGGCCCTCTAAAATCTTTTAAAGATAGGGAACTTTCTATTTCATCAGGATTTATTTACACATGGTGGGTTATTATGCCCTGGTGTAGTAAAAGTCACCGTGAGCTGGGCACCTGAGACATCCCCTCTCCTCTCTATAATCCAGGGAGAACATTCACCTTAAGACATTAGCACACTTTTCACTTTGCAAAATATTTTTGTATGTATGATTTTTGTTGTTTTTGATTCTCCATCTACCCAGCAACCTTGAGAGTTCATTTCACAGAACAAGGATGATAATAATAGCTTCTACTGAGCGTATATGGTATTTTTTGTTATGATTATGAATGAAACTTCACCTTCCCATAGGAACAGTCTGATAAAATGTGGTAAATAGTAATAATAGCCACTCTCCGCCTGGCTGTGCTCTGGATGCTGTGTGTGACGTCCGCATCAATCCTCCCTTGTCTCGCACGAGGACATAGCCAGGATTAAATAACCCGTGGCATATCTCACCTGGATGAGGCAGCAGGGTAGAGTGACATCTAGCTCATTCCTGAGCCAGAGGGGCTGGAGCAGAGTCAGTGATATCAAGACTGTCCTCAGGTGTCACACACAGAAATCATAAACATCAGTTAGTGGTAGAGAAGTCAGGCTTTTGAATCACAGCTCAGCACTTCTCCTCCTGAAGCAAATTAGATTTTTTTTTCTTGATATTGGATATAGAATTCAAGACTGTGCACATACTAGGCAAGTGCTTTGCCATTGTGATATAGCCCTAAACCTTTTTGCATTTTTCATTTTTCGACAGGGTCTCACTAAGTTGCTTAGACTGGCCTTGAGCTCATTCAGCAGTCCAATCAGGCCTTGAACTTGCAATCCTCCTGTCTCAGCCTCTCAAGTGCTGGGATTACAGGTGTGCATACCAGATCCAGCTTGGAACAATTCTTGATGGAACTGTACCAGCGTCTTCAGGAAATCCAGTGTCACCAAGACTTTATTATGAGCCCATTCCTCAGACATGGTACAGGGACCACCAAGAACCAGTTCCATATTGATTTCATCATTGGCAATTAATGACAGCCACATATGAATAGCCACATGCACACAAATTGATTTCGAGAGGTGCAGTAATTATATTTAATGCCTGTCATGCCATGTATTTATGTGTTTAATTATCAGCTTCATTATAAATTTTAATGAACCTACAGTGGTTCAGGATATTCACGTCTCATTAGGAATATGATCCCCCCCCCCCATTCACAGATAGATTTTTTACTCTCTCTGGGCTTGGGATTGACTTTCACAGGTAAAGATCATGACATTTCCTAGATTCTATTCCCATTTCTCTTCTGACGTGAATGCTGCTTTGGCAAAGAAATGAGTTGTTCTTTCAAGATCTTGCGTAGGCAGGTCAGGCAGAGGGAGACAGAGGAAGACACGGTATCAGCAGGGGCTCCCTCTGTGACCTCAGGCTTTCTCAACTGTAAAGATACAGGAGAGAATGCATGTGGGGTGCAGTTTGTAATGTCTGAGATGGATGCCTCCATCTCATGTCAGATAACAGATGAGCACTGTTTCTAGAGGCAAAGGAGTGAGATGGAGGAGGAGGCCATCATTTCCTCAGCCATCCCTGCTTTAAACATGAACTCTGCCTTGGCAGGGCTTGAGTCTGCCTGTTCTGTTGTGGGTCTGGCTATTATTACAGGGACAGTGCTTGGGCTCCAGCCGGGATTACTGCTGCGGCATTCACTTGCAATTTGGAGCCTGGGCCACAGGGAAATTGCAGACAATTTGGATGAAAATGGTTGGAAAATTGCAGTGTTTAGGCCTCTCCCACCAGCCCCTTCATTTTTTTTTTCTTACTTTCTTATTTCTTTTTCTTTCCTTTCACTCCCTCCTCCCGCCCCCAAAATTACTTTAGAGACAGAGGAACAACAGGCTAGACTAGCTAGATTTTCTTACTTCAGTCTGCAATGTATTTTGTAAACAAACATGTAAATGGATACAGAATTTAACCACCCTCAGACAAAGTGACTAAAAGACTGAAAAAGGGAAACCAGTTCTGGTTCCTTGTGAGATGGTAAATTAACTGGCATGCTAAGGGGATGTTTGCCCTTGATAATTGAATTTCTGATAGGGTATAGGGTCACCAGGAGACCTTTACTCCCTTCCAAATTGTTCTAAAATGAACCCACTTGCCTATCTCCATCGTTAATTAATTATTTAAAAAAAAATACAGGCCCTGTTCCATTCTAAGAAAGAATTTGAGGAAGGCACCTTATTAATAGTAAATTAATGGGACTGGGGAGTTGGCTCAGCAGTTAAGAACACTGACTTCTTGCAGAAGACCTGGGTTCGAATCCCAGCTCCCACATGGCAGCTAACAACTGTCTGTAGCTCCAGTTCCAGGCACTCTGACAGCCTCTTCTGTCCTCTATGGGCATTGCACAACATGGGTGCACTTATCTACATGTAGACATAACACTCATATGCATAAAATGAAAAGAACAAATAAAATATTTTTTAAAAATAGTAAATCAATGGTATCTTTTCATTGGTAATTGAGATTCTTAGTCATGGTGTAGAGAGTATTAGTGTTCTGCACAATAAAAGGGAATGTGTGAGAGAATATATGTCAGAGAGATGCCCAGCTCTAAGTGACACATCTAGGGTGGACCCTCTACACCTAAGGTTCATGGAATATAGTAGAACAGGGGGTAGAAAAAACTAATATATCCCTCAACTCTCACCAGTGATGCTTCCTCATGTAAGAGTGCATTGCACACAGAAGGACACAACTGGATAAGTTTTAGAAAATAAGAGACTGCAGAGTACATGTCCCTGGACAGGAATTGTATATTAAACCTCATCCACCCATGGCTCAGGGACCATTGGGGAAGAGGAGGTGGAAAGATTGTAAGAGCCAGCGTTGGTGCATGACCATGGAGAAACAGAGGCTTTCAGGCCACTGGGAACTTGCTCATATGAACTTGCAACAATGGTGACAGCATGCACAAGACCCATGCCGACTCAATCAGACAAAACCCAGCATGGAGAGGGGGAAATGGGCAGCAGCAACCCCAAAAACCCTAGCCAAGGAACTATCGACAAATGATTACTGTGGGGCGAGGAAGAGTAGATGTTCTTTAAGGGAATGACTCTAAATAAGCTGACTAGACTCCAGCGGAGGAACTTGCACTGAGGTATACCTGGTTATCAATGCTTGACTGGATAGGACTTAACATATATTGTAGAATGCTTCAAATGTGGTGGGGGGCGTGGGGAAGGGTTCTAGATTTCATTACGATGTAGTATATGAAATGCACAAAACCCCAATAAAATATTTAAAATGAAGAAAGGAAGGTGTGATATGGAGGGCATTAATTGTGTAGATTGTCAGATTGCAATAGACGCCAGCTGTTCTCATCCCTGGGCCCACTCACCATGCGTCTCTTCTACAGTGTCAAATTGATTTCTTGTTTTCATGTAGAAGCCACCATCTTAGGCAGTCCATTCTATTTTTGGACCAATCTTGTTATTATAATTTTCCCCTATGATATTGGACTAAAGTCTATTTCCCCATAGTCAGTTAATCATTGATTGTAATTCAATTCCTTGGGTCAACATTGAGGAAGCTGCTTTCCACTTCTGTATAGCAGCACTTCATATATTTGAAAACCGGTTTCTTCTTTCCCCTGGGGAAGGGGAAACTGCCTTGGTTCCCAAAGAGAACACTGTAGAGTTTACGAGAGTTCAGTCCAGGGGCCTGGCTTGTGTAAGCTAATGTTCTAGCATTTCCATTGCAGGGGCAAAATACCTCATAAAGGCAACTCCGGGGCCCGGGGGGGCGAGATTTCTTTTGGCTCACAATTTTAGAGGTTTTAGTTAGTGGTCACTTAGTCCCATCACCGTGGGCCTGAGATGACGTAGGGTATTGTGGTGGAAAGAACACAGTGGAACATAGATGCTTGGCTCATTGCAGCCAGGAAGCAGGGATGTGACAGGAAGGGACCAGGGTCAAGCTACATCCTTCAAAGACATGCTTTGAGTCACCTACTTCCTAAGGTCCAGCCTTCCACAGTTCTACAACTCCCATAATTTACTCAAATGCTAAATCCATCAATGGATTAAATAATCAATCAGGTCAGTCCTAGTACTTTCATTGTCTCTGGAAATGCCCTCACAGACACACCCAAAGGTGTGCTGTACTGAGCTTCTATTTATCCCAATGTAGTTAAGTTGTCAAGAGTCACCACTTGACTCTTGACATAAGTTGACAAAAGTCACCACTGTAGTTGACATGAGGTTTTTCCTCCCCTCATTATGAAATATGTATGTCATCTTAGGGACACTTTATCTCTCTTTATCTCAGTTGCCCCATGTGAGAGATGGGATGGCAATGATGGAGTCCTTTGACAGGGCTCTTCCCAGAAGGTTAAGGTTAATCTGGGTATTAGAAACTGCTTAGCACAATATGAGGCACATGTGGTAGGCACTGTTGAACTGTTTTCTACTATCTTAGCATTATTTAATCCCTTCACTCTTCTGAAGACCTCAGTTTATTTCCATGGTTTAATAAGTGTGACATGAATTCATTCATCAGCTTTTTTTGGTATATTTTTTATTCAATTTTTGTGCATTTCCTATAAAACCTTTTAATCATCCAGATTCCCCCATAGCCCACCTCTCTGGATTTCGTGTATTCTGTCATATATGTTAAGGTCTATCAAGTTAAGCTAGTGTACCCAGATGTCCCTCAGTGCAAGATCATCTACTGGGGTCTAATCGGCCTATCTAGAGTCTCTCCCTTAAATAAGAACCGCTCTATGTCACCTGATAGTAATCAGCTGCCAATAGTTCTTTGGTTAAAGTTGGGGCCTGCCTCCCATTTCCCCAGTTCTATGCTGAGTTTTTGTCTGCTTGAGTTTGCATGGGGCTAGTGCATGCTGTCACCTCCGCTATAAATTCATATGAGCAAGGTCCCAGGAACCTATAAGACTCTATTTCCCTATGGTCATGCACCTCCTCCCCTGGCTCTTACTGCCCCCCCCCCGCCTCCATCTTCTGCAATGGTCCCTGAGCCCTGGGTGGGTGAAGTTTAATATGGACTCCTCTCCAGGGACCCACACTCTGCAGCCTCTTCTCTGTGCTTAGGCCGTGGCCTTTATGTTCATTTGTCATCTTTCCAGCAAGCACTTACTGTAACAGGCACTGGGGCTCATACAGGTGAAGTGGGCACTACCATTGTGGAGTTTACAGCCTCCTAGGAGAGGTGTATATAACAAATAATTATTTAATATAGTTCTTAGAGCTACTAAAAATGGAGTTATGTGGTTCCATGGGAGCAAAATGCAAGGGCATTAGTTAATTAGTTAAGGGACTTAGTTAAGGAGATAAAGTACAAGTTTTAAAGTAAGGATGGAGGAATAGGTAGAAATGAACCAGAAGAGGTAAGAGTGGAGCCCAGAGGGTCAGAGGCAGAGAGAAGGCCATGAGGATGGAAGTTGGAACTTGTGAGGAAATGAGTGTTTCGGGAATGGTATGACTTGTTAAGAATCTGGAACTGTAGGCAAAGGGTCTCATATCATATAGGACTTTATAATTCAAAGAATTGTAAGGATGCTGGTTTTTGAAAGTGTAAATCAATGTTTTAATTTAAACAAAATAGCAAAAGATAATGGTGTGGAAGACAATAAGGGGCTATTAGGAGAGTCCAGGTGAGGACCTTGGCGAAGCTTGTTTAGAACTATGAAGACAGACAGATAGGAGAGATAGAAGGAAATTTCGATGGAAGGGGCAATGGGCAAGGTTATTGAGAGACGAGGCATGAGCCCACTTTTGCCAGCTGCACCCTGAGTTTCTACCACGATTGCCTGAGAAGACTGAGCAGGATAGGCCCAGAGCAGGATCTCAAGTCTGAGGTCCTGGGCTGAGCAGTGTCTGGGTGGTGATAGGGGTGTGGCATGGTGAGTCAGCTTGGCCCTGTGTTGCTTGAGCTCTGAAGGGATGAGTTACCATCAGGTTGGCAGAGAGATCAGTGTGAGCTTACAATTAGTTGGGAGGTATGTTACTTTTTTCCATCACTGTGACAAATGGCTAAGAAAACGAGGTTAAAGGAGGAAGAATTAGTCAGCTGATGGTTTCAGCCCATGGTGACATGTTCCGGTGCTTATAGGTTCCCGACAAAGCAGAGACATTATGGCAGCAGGGCATGGCTAAAGTAAACTGCTCACATCATGGTGGCCAGAAAGGGAGGGGGCAGAGAGAGAGAGAGAGAGAGAGAGAGAGAGAGAGAGAGAGAGAGAGAGAGGGGGGAGAGAGACCCATGACACCCCACACACCACACA
>NW_008330588.1:1281928-1310857 GCF_000622305.1 Nannospalax galili
TTGAAAATACATATGTACCTACCACTCTTATATGTACAGAAGAAGGGGACTAGGGATAAGAGTGGTGGCTCACCCATGTAACCTCAGTACTTAAAAGGCTGAGACAAGGGGGTTGTCATGAGTTTGAAGACAGTCTGGCTATATAGTGAGTTCCAACAAGCCTGGGCTAAAGAGTGAGACCTTGTCTCAAAAAACTAAAAAAAAAAAAACAAAAAAAACAAAACAAAAGACTAAGAATGTAGCTCAGTGGCAGAGTACTCATCTAATATGCACAAGGTCCAGGGTTCAGTCCCCAGCACCACTAGAAGTAAACAAGCCAACAAAAAAGAGGGCATGATCACAAGGTTGTTGAAAGTCACTAAGAGACTAAGAGGTCAAGTCACAAAAAATATGAAAAGTGTACACTAGGGTCAATGATAGGTCACTGGTGACTTTAGTGAGGGCCATTTTAGGGGTGACATATGGGGTAGATGTCAGACTGAAATGGTCTGACATATTAATGGGTAGTAGATATTGAGAGCAGAAAGCATAGCATAAACATTTAGAGTGAATGTAAGAAGTATTATCAATACTTTTATTAATGGGAAAGATTAGAATAAGTTTGATTGGTGATGGCATGGATCAAGAAGCTCCAGGCGAGGGAAGCAGGTCACTAATATTAAGGCACCTGAGGGGGGGGGGCAGGGTATTGAACACACTGGGAAGAAGGAGTATCTCTTAATGTGCAAGTGTCCTTTTCCAGGACTGAAAGAGACAGGACCAGATGGAGATGGGTTTGCTGAATTAGGGGTGAGATGCTGAGGATGATGGATGGGAAATAAGAGTCAAGCCTTTGCCAAGCCTGAGCGGGGTGGAAGGGAGTGAGGTGAGGCACATTATAACATAAGACTCTCCCCTCCCCAGCAGATGTGGCAGTTGCCATCTTGCCTGCTGAGATTTGATTGGTTCTACTAGATTGGAATTCTAGTGAGCATCATTCTGAGATCGCTGTTGTGCCAAGCTCTTACCCCCAGTCTGTCAAACTACAATCTTTCCACCCTGAGCACATAAAATTTGAGTTTCTGATTCAAGTATGTGCATGTACATGCTCACCTATGTACATACACACATGCATATGTATGTGTGCATATGCATTTGTGCATTCATGTGTGTTTAAGTATGTACACATGTATATACATGTGAATATGTACGTGTATGTACAGGCACATGTATATATGTGCTTTGTGTGTGTTTTTTTCAAGTCAAATCTCTGGAAAACAATGGTTTGCTTTGGAAAGGGAACTTCTTTTTATGAGTGTGTGTACACATTCATGTGGGTGTGCACATGTGTGCATGTGGAGGTCAGAGGACAACTCAGGTGTCAGTTCTTGCCTTCCATGTTGTTTGAGTCAGGATTTCTGTAATGTTGCTCTGCTTCATACTCTATGTAAGCTTCTGGGGAACTCTCCAGCTCAGTCTTCCATCCCCCATATCAGTGCTGGGACCACAGATGCCTGTACAATGCAGGCATATGGGTTCTGGGAACTCCAACTCAGGTCCTCATGCTTGTGAGGTAAGTTTTTACCCACTGAGCTACCTCCCCAGCCCAGGTAGGAGGAAATTATTTTGTGAAAGACTTGCCTGCTAGCTATCCCACAATAGGCCTGGGGAGTCTGTGAACTGTCTTCCATATCACTGTTAAACATGACTTGGTTTGCCCTGTAAGGTCTATGGTCACTGTATTAGTTACTTTTCTGTTGCTGTGATAAAAACACCATGAATAGGGGAACTTATGAAAGGAAGAGTTTATTTGAGCTTACAGTTCTAGGGGAATTACAGCGTAATGGCAGGGAGGCATGGGGGCATGGGGGCATGGGGGCATGAGGTAGCCGAAGCAAGAGCACAAAGCAGAGCCTCACATCTTCAAGCAGGTACAGGATGCAAAGACCGATTGGAGATCCAGCAAGGCTTAAGAGCTCTCTCAGCCCCTCCCCATCCCCCAGTAACCTGCTTCCTCCTTCCTGCGTGGCCACACCTTCTAAGACTTTCCAAAACAGCACCACCAACTGGCGACAAAATGTCTGAATACATGGAACCTATGAGAGACATTCTCATTCAGACCACCACAGGGATGGAGCCAGAGGGCAGCAGGAGCCATTTCTGTTCTCTGACCACTCAGGTTCACCATGTCTTAGAATCTTAATGTGGCGGCATCTTGAATACTGATCCTTCTTTCTTTTTCCCCAAAGGTGGCGCTCCTGTGCCAGACCAGATAGACAAAACTGCAGTACTTCTGCATGTGAACTCTGACCATCCACCCAGCCAGCACCCTTGAATAGGGCACCAGTGAGGGAGGCAACCACTTTTGCTCCCTCCCAAGTCAGTTTCTGGCTTTACGGTGGCCTCCAGACTGATTAGTTTCCCTTATAATTAATGCCCGGTTGTACCTTTGATCTCGCCCCCCACCCCCCACCTTTGGCTAACACACATCTGAGAATACTTGGCACAGTAAAGCAGCCACAACAGTGTCTACTTG
This sequence comes from Nannospalax galili, assembly GCF_000622305.1. Classification (NCBI taxonomy): domain Eukaryota; kingdom Metazoa; phylum Chordata; class Mammalia; order Rodentia; family Spalacidae; genus Nannospalax; species Nannospalax galili. Next base: position 1,284,444 of record NW_008330588.1, read on the forward strand.
TGAGAGCCCCCTGAAACAAAGAGTTTCCCTGGAAGAGTAGGAAGCCTCAGCAGAGCCTCCAATGTTTCCTGAGGGGCACCAGACCCCTCCCCGGTCCCAGATCATTTCTGCCTCCTGACATTGTTCCTGGCAGGGCTAGGTGAGAGAAGAGAAAGTTAGTGGACTGGAAGTTGGTTTTGTTGCAATTGGCAGCCTGGACCAAAGCAGGAAGGAGTTAAGTCGGGGCAGAAGCAGGAGGGCTCTGGCTTAGGCCCTGGCACAGGTTTCTGAGGCAGGCTGAGCAAGAGGCCATGGGCAGGAGGCCTGGGGAGCAGCTCAGTATGCTGCTAGCTCACACCCAGCCTCTGTGTGGATTTTTCAGTTGAGCAAATACTTCTGGTCTGTGAGTCACAGAGCCTTGGAAATGGCTTGAGGCCTTGTTTTAGCTGAGGCAAAGCAGGCATAGGGCTGGGAGTCTCTTTCAAGTGCTGCTTTTCAACTGCTAGGGAGGGGAATCTTCTCAGATTGACTGTCAAAGCCTGGGGTGCTCCTCTCCTCTGTGGGGTTCAGAGAACAGAGAGCCCAGTAGGTTGCCAACACTCAGGCTCTGCAAGGAAACCGAATCCTAAGGCACTCTGAAGTCACAAGTGGCAAGGCGCAGATAAAAAGCCCTGCCTCTCAGACAGTGGGGAGGCCTCTCTGAGCCTCACGGGTTGGCTGCAGCCCAACTGTCTCAGAAGCAGCATTCTAGGGTGAGCAAGGGTGATGTGAGTGACAGAAGGAAAGTTACCCAAACCGGTTACCAGCCACACTGTGGGGCCAATTTAAGGAGGTATCTGTGAGCTAGAGCTGGGGGTTCTTCCCAAGTTACCTGTGAGGTGGCAGGACAGGTGTGGCTAGTCTCAGCTCCTGAACTTCCAAGCAGGGCAAACAGAAAAATCACTTAGCATCTCTGACTGAGTTTTTTTCTTAATTTTATTTATTATTTTTATTTTATTAGTATGAGTGTATTGCCTGTATGTATGTAAATGTACCTATGTCATGCAATGCCCACGGAAGTCAGAAGAGAGCACTGAATCACCTGGAACTGGAAACGATGGTTCTTAACCACCATGTGGGTACTGAGAATCAAACCCAGGTCTTCTGTAAGAGGAGCCAGTGCGTTGAACTGCTGAGCAATCTCTCCAGTCCTGATTTCTTAAAAATGGCACTGGGGATTGAACACAAGACCTCTGGAGTGTCAGGGCAAACACTCTACGACTGAGCCACTCACTGATCCTCTGAGTTGCATCTTCAGCCTGGGAACCATGAGCCTTGCTTTTCCTCATGTGCCACAGGTATTGAAATCAAGCAAAAAGGACTAAGTTGGTAGAGGTGCCATTGGTAAGGGGAGGGTATTTTGCTGTAGGATTTCATCAAAACTTAGCTGGTATCTTTTAAAAATTTCAGTGTTTATTATGACATTTTCATGCATATGTATCATTTTACTTCGTTCGTATTTTGTTGGCATCTTGCCTCAAGTTACATAGCTAGAGGCAGAACAGGGATTCCTATCCTGGTTTCCTCCACTGTAGCTGACTTTATCATCTTATCTTGCTTATAAACATCTTCAGAGCAAGGCTGTGGCTGAAGGCTGTTTTTAGCTTTTTTGTTTTGTTTTAATTTCCAACTCAAATCTTTCAGAACACACCAGCGTCTGTGTTCTGTGCACAACAGGGGCTTGATAGATGTGTGGTACTGCTGAGCATCAGGACTGGGGGGGCAGTTGAGGGGAGAGGGGTGACAGAGGAGACAGAGAGATAGGAGAAAGAGAGGGAGAGAGGGAGAGAAAAGAGAGAGACAGAGAGAGAGGAGAAAGAGGGAGAGAGGGAGAGAGGAGAGACAGAGAGGGAGGGAGAGAGGAGAAAGAGAGAGAGGAGAAAGGGAGGGAGAGAGAGAAGAGAGACAGAGAGGGAGGGAGAGAGGAGAAAGAGGGAGGGAGAGAAAGAGAGACAGAGAGGAGAAAGAGGGAGGGAGAGAAAGAGAGACAGAGAGGAGAAAGAGAGAGGGAGAGGGAGAGAGGGGAGAAGGAGAGGAGAGAGAGGAGAAAGAGGAAGAGAGGGTGTGTGTGTGGGGTGTGTAGCAGTGTATGACTTTGAAATGCAAAGGGTTATTCCCAGTCAGACCCCCTTTGATTTGGTTAGTAGAGACCTTCAGCTCCCTGTCCCAGGGAAGCAAAGGCTTGGATCCAGGGAGGGCTGAGAGGGCCACAGCTGGTGTGCTGGTGAGCAGCTCCATCCCAGTGCCTCTGCCTGCCTGGGGGCTGAGTCAGGAGGTTGATTTGAGAAGGCTGAGGCTGTGCAGAGGTGGGTCTAGCCTGCAGACATGTAGCCTGTAGTCACTTCTGCTGTGCTTCCCTCTGCAAAAGAAAACAGTGACAACAGGAATCGGGAAAAGAGTAAAGACCCGCACCCACACGCACTGCAGAGCACCCAGTGGGAGAGTTCATGTGACAACAGCTGTCAGTATGCATTCGTTCACTGCCAAAGACTATCGCCTCAAATGGGGGCGGCAGCCCCCTAAACCAGAGGTATAAGCAGAAAGACAATCTTAAACTGCAGGAGCTGTGCTAGGGCAGGCTGGGCACCTTCTCCTCTCCCAGCCTGCCCTAGCACAGCTCCTGCAGTTTAAGGTTGTCTATTGTGTTCCTTCTTTTTTTCCTCCATGTGCTGAAAGAAGCTCCATCTTGCATCTCCATGTTTTTTTTTGTTTTTTTTTTCTTCTGTGAGAGGCTCACTGGATGGATGTCTTAATAAAGTCAGGGTTGGAGGAGGTCCAGAGGAGGTAGGGTGGGCTCAGAGGGGGCGGTCAGCTGTGAGACTGCACTAGAATAACAGAGTGGGAGGAAGCCTGAGCGAGCGAGCGAGAGAGAGAGAGAGAGAGAGAGAGAGAGAGAGAGAGAGAGCAATGTAGGTAGGGCAAATGATCTTAAAAATAGGGTGGAATGAAGGTGGAGGCCAAGCCTGACTGTACAGTGGAGCCCAGGTCTTCTCCTAGGCTGAGTCAAATGACATGCCAGACCTGCCCTAGAACAGGTGTCCAGGGAAAAGCTCTGTGACTCTCATAGACCTGTGGTTTCTGCTCTCCAGAATCACAGGCTAAAAACTTAGCAAACCAGGCCTCTGTCATCCACCGGCAGCTCTGCTTTGAGCTGTTGCTGGACCCTGCCTTTGTGCCTGCCTTCTCCTCCTTCTCCTCCTCTTCTCCTGGGTGAAATGTGATCCTAGCCCCTCTTGGGGTCCCTGCTGGAGGCGCCTCTTCTCCCAGGCATGGGGTTTTTCATCCTCTGCTTGCTTCTCTGAACACAGATGCTGTCAACCTTTTGATGCTGAGCAAGGCAGGGAAAGTTGTGGTCTGTGAATTCAGCTCTGCCATTTCTAGCAAGCTTTCCCTCAACCATGGTTTGCGCATCTGTAAGATGGGACAAAAGTGGGACAGTGTTGCTTGTACAGTGATCATGAAAGTGAGGCTATTGTGTGGGAAGTCTTGCCAAACACTGCATATGAGGCAGGTTCTTAATCCAGTCTGTGTCAGTCTCCATCACCCCTGAGGTCCCTTCTGCTCTTGGATTCTGAGGATTCCCCAGGTCTCTCTGCTTTCTCTTCAGGCCCTCATCTCCCATGGGAGTCCCATCTTCCAGGCACAGTCACTCAGGTACAATCCAGACACAAACCCACACAAAAGAGCTTTGAAGGGGAAATCAACTGTTTATCAAATTAACCAAATTCTGGAAGCCAGGCTAACACGGGAGGAATCAGATGCAAATTAATGAACAGCCAAGGGCAGCCCTACTGTCGATTTACATAAATATGCATTGTCAAACTTAAGTAAACAAAAAACAGAATAGCTCCAGAGCCAGATTCATTACACCTGTGTTCCTGGTGAGCCTTTGCAGTAGGGATTACAGCCACCCCGATTTTTCCTTTTAAAGGTCTAGTTTTTTTTTTTTTTCTTTTCCCTGCATCCTCTCTCCCTCTCTCTCTAGTTCAGATTCAGTTCTCTTCCCATTATCAGCTGCCAAACCCACCTGGAGGCAAACCAGGGCAGCAGAGGCTCAGGCTGGCCAGTGAGCAAGGTGCTTCTCTGCCTCTGGCGCTGTCCGAGTCTCTTGGGTCCCTTAGAGGCAAAGACAGACCCTGAGATTCAGTCTTTCCCATGAGGGTGCCCCCATCTCAGAGAAGCGATGGGAAATGGGATGTATCTATAAAACTCACCTGATGGATGGTTTTAATCCTTTCTAATTACAGCTAATTGGAACTGTCAATTGTTTAAAATCCTGAAAGTGAGGCAGGGAGGTCAGGCAATTCAAACTTACTCAAGGGAACAGAGGATAATTAGATGCACTGAAGTTAATAAGCATTCAGGAAGCTCCCACTTTCCTGTGAGGAGGGGATACAACATGGCGGCTACACCAATGGGCGCCCCTGGTTTCCTTTCAGCACATCTTCTAAAGTCAGTGGGCCCCCGCTGTGAATGTCACTGATTCCTTAGGGAGATGAGCACTGAGGCTCTGTGGACACCTAGCTGCTCTGGCCTAAGCTCACTTTTGACACTGGGGGAAATCCCTTTCAGGATTCCTAGTCTCATAAAAGAATTTCAGAATGGACTGGAACAGAAGCTTTAAGACAATTTTGTTAGAATTTGAGGAAAAATTCACAGGACAGGCAGCTGTAATCCTCAGCAGTTGCCTTTAGGAGGAGAACGGAGGGGAGAAGGAAAAATAAATAAAGCCATGGAAGTTTGGAGCCAATACAGAGGCTAGTCAGACATGTGGAAGACTAGTCAGACATGTGGAAGACTAGCAGCAACATGGCAGGGAGGAGAAGGGAGCTTTAGAGAAATAGTAAAGAAATTCAAAATGTTGGGCCAGCCCAGAGCATTAGAGAAAACAGGCTTAGAAATAAGGTAGAAAGGTAGAGAGGTTCCACTTTTCTGAATTCTTCAGAGAAGCAGGCAGACTTTAAATAAAAGGATGCATGTCTGTGGCCGGGTCTAGAAGTACTGCATATGGGGACAGAGATTCTGGGCAAGAAAAGTTCACCAGCTCATTAACTCACTAGGTAATCTGCCTATCCCTTTAGCATGACTTATGGTGAACCCGCCTTCTTAGGGGTGGACACAAGACCAGGTGATTGACCTGGACAAACTGAAAAGTTGAGGTTCTACCCTGGCCTGAGTTCCTTACTCTTTAGACCAGCTCTTCCGGGACTATTTGGTTCTTTAACACTTTCATGGTCCCTGTATATTGTCTTGAATTGCTGAGAGAGGAAATGACTGATGCTTGACTTTTAGGAAGAATTCATCTACTTAGCTGCAGATAATTTTTTCTACTTTATTCTGTCTACCTCAGAGTGTTGGTAGGGTCACCTGGGGTGACATTTCTGACACCTGTAAAATGAAGACAATGTCACCTTCTGAACTCCTCTTGTGGGGACAGGTGAGCAGAAAGCCTTGTGGTAACTTTTAGGGGGAAAGTTTGGGTCCTTGAGAATGGGGACAGTTTTCACTGGGCCAGCAGGGCACTCATAACTGCTCTAAGGCTGGGACTTCCCTCTGATGGGGGGGGGGTCCCCATGCTCTCAAATGCCCACTGGTCCATTGCCTATTTCCAGAGTCATCCCCATAGTCCATCAGCTATGATGCTGCCATGTACCCCCATCAATTCACTACAACGAACAACTATTCTACTGGGAAATTTTTATCTGCTGTTACTATTAATTCTCATGACCATCTGAAGTGCATACAAACATACCTGCTTTATAGATGAAGAAACAGGTCAAATAATTTGCTGTGGGTACCACTGCAAACATCTGTGTCAGAATTCATACCCAGTGTGGTTTGACTGCTGACTTCACTGCCCATTCCCTACACACTTGTATTTACCAGAAGACCCCTAAATGATAATGATTTTAGCAACATTAACTTCAATTTTTAAAATAATTTTATTTTTAAAGTGTTTATGAGTATATTGCCTGTGTGTATGTAAGTGCACCTGGGTTGTGCAGTGCCCACAGAGGTCAGAAGATGGCGCTGGATTTCCATAGAACTGGAGTCACAGACAGCTGCTAGCTTCCATGTGGGTGCTGGGAACTGAACCTGGGTCCTCTGCAAGAGCAGTCAGTGCTGTTAACCACTGAGCCATCTCTCCAGCCTATAACTTCAATTTTTACTGATTGACTGGGCAGAAATCAATTTGCTAGGCATGCATAGTACCCACTGGAAAAAGCATGATTCTCAAGCCACATTTCCATAAGGGGTTCACACAGTATCCTAGTTCATTTTGTGTTGTTATCACAGAATACCGAGGCAGGGTACTTTATAAGGAAAAGAGGTTTATTTAGGTTTAGTGGTCCAAGAGCATGGCGCTACATCTATCTGCTGAATTTCTGGTGGAGGCCTTATAGAGGTTCAACCAATGATGGAAAGGTGAAAAAGGAAGGGAATATGTGTGCAGTACAGATGGAAGGGAAATGAAACATGTTCTATAACAACGTACTCTCCAGATAGCCAATCCAGACCTACAAGGAATGCACTGATCTCGCTTAAAGGTCTTACTCAACATCTCTTAATACTTGGCACCTTGGTCATCCAGTTTTAGCAACTTCAAACTGGAGCAACCAGCCAGCTAGGGAATCTATACACAGAAAGCAAAATGTCACAAGATAGCCCACACCTCCCATGGATGCACCTGGTCAGCGGTAAAGAGTCACTGAGAAGGGGATACTTTAACTGGGGGGAGATAAGGAGAGCTCTACAGGGGAGAGAGGGGAAAAGATAACTATCTCTTAGGTGGTATGAGAAACCAGAGGGAAGTGTAGTGCTTATCTACTGAAAAATGCACATATAATGTAAATGTCAGTGGATATGTGTAACTAGACTATAAAACAAAAAGCATAGTGCCAGGCGAGGGACACTCTCTTCAAGTTGTTGGTCTGGTTATTCCAAGAGATTCCCAAATTAACACAGGCTATTTCCACAGCCTTTTATTGCCACTTAAAACTTGAAAGTAAGAGTTTATTGCTGAAGACAGGGCAGACTTGGGATACAAGACTTGGCACAATCAAGTTGGAGCTAACCTGGAAGCCTCCTCTCTGAAGACTAGCTCTCATAGCATCAGAGGATAGTATGCAAACTGCCAAAGGAGAAAACCAGTCAGTGATTCCATCCAGCTGTAAAGTCTATGAAGTCTATGAACCACAAAAATAACTGGCTCAGCAAATAATCTCTATTGGTGCAGTAGTGGCACTTTTATCTTGGGGACAATCAACAACTGTCCTATTGGACTTAAGGTCCACTTAATGGGAGGAAAATCATGAGTGGTACTACTTACTATAAACAGAGCCAAATACACATTGATGGAGAGGTCATAGACCCTAGAGAAAAACCCATTTTTCTCACATTCCTAGGCCATCGTAATTCTAAATATTTATCCTTATATTTACTGGCAAGTGTACCTCATCAAAGAAGCTTCTTTTTGAAAAAGATGGAAACTATTACAAAGTTCCACAACTGGTGAAATGCAGAGAGTAAGTGCCTGTTGAGGTGCCCAGCCCTGGCTGACACATCTACAATGCAACCTGTACACCTAAGGCTCAGAGAACAGGAAGCGGAAAGAACATCAATGCGTCTCTCAACTCTCCCAGCAAAGCTTCCTCATGCAACAGATAGTGATGAACTCAGAAAGCCATAACTTGCCAAAGTGCAGAGAGTAAAAGGCTAGAGAGTGCTTATCCGTGAATAGGATACCTATTTCAAACCTCTGCCACCCAAGGCTCAGGGATCATTGAGGAAGAGGAGGTGGAAAGATTGTAAGAGCCAGAGGTGGTTAATGACAACAAGGAAACAGAGTTTTCCAGACAGCTGGAAAATTACTCATATGACCTTACAGCAGTGGTGACAGCATGCACAAGACTCATGCAAGCTCAAGCCAGACAAAATCGTAGTATAGAATTTGGGTACACAAATTTGACTTAAATACACAACAGTATGTGAAATCTACTGAGGAGGGATGCATATAGAAGAAGGGGTCTAAATATGATTAAAATACATGGCATAAGTTTCTCAAACATTCAGTTTTTTTTTTTTTAAAAAAAGGCTACTGTAGACACCATGATGAAATTCAGACAGGCAAAGGTTAAAAGTAGATAGCATCTAAGAAAATACAGAGGCACTATGAGTACCTCAGTGGTTCTCTGAAGCCACAATACATGGTTCATAAGCAGTGGCTGGAGGAACTTCAAGCATTTCTTCTTCCTAGGAAGAACTATAGAAGAGCTTGTGTTGATCACTGAGCTGACCAACCCTGTGTGTGCCCAGCAAAATTCACACCAAATGGAAAAAATCAGTATAATAGAGGGAGAGACTTTGAAGGGTTTGCCACTCGTCACATGGCTCATGCCAAGCCTGACTCATTAATTACTTGTGTGAAGACTTAGGAAACTTTGGGAAAGACATGGGAAAAAATAAAAATATGACAAGAACTTTTTAGCAAATCACAGAACAAAGCTTTGGTGCTAACACACACCGTTGGAATTGAGTAAGGAATGTCTCCCAGAGGCTCCTGTGTTTGAACATTTGGTCTCTAGCTGATGGTGCTGTTTGGAAGGTTGTGGAACCCTTAGGAGGTGGAGACTCACTGTGGAGGTGGAGCCTCACCGTGGAGGTGGAACCCCGCTGTGGAGGTGGAGCCTCACCGTGGAGGTGGGGCCTCACCGTGGAGGTGGAGCCTCACCATGGAGATGGGTTCCTGGGAGCAAGTGTTGAGGTTTTATTGCGTGGTCTCACTTCCTGTTCCCTCTCTGCTTCCTGAGTACAGATACAATGTGATCAGCTGCCTCATGTTCCCACCAGCATGGAGCTGCTTGTGTGGCCATGCCTTGCCTGCCAGGACACATTATATCCCCTCAAACTGTGAGCCAAAATAAAGTCTCCTTTCTTTTGCTTCTGGTTAGGTGTTTGGTCACAATAGTAAGACCACACAAACCCAGCATGGAAGAAAAGAAGTCTTAGGGAAGGGAAATTATAACACAGTCTTACTAAGGACAATGAAAAGGATGGGCCCAACAGGTGAAAGCGTTTGAAACAAGGACTAATGGAGATCATGGTACAGAAAACAAGGGCTTGAGGGACTGGCAAAGCAGAGATCAGGAATCACCTGTATTATGAATCATGCATTTGAATTGTTGGTCTCCAGTTGGCAGCACTATTTTGGTAGGTTTCAAACCCTCAGAGAAAGAGGCCTAGTTAGAAGAGGGAGGCCTGAGGTTTACAGGCTGACTGTGCTTCTAGCCAAAGCTCTTTGATTCCTGGTCCACAGTAGAGATGTGAGCAAGGCATGCTTCAAGCATCTGGGGCCTTGGAGCTAGCTGCCCATGATGAACTGTATCCCTTGACCTGTGAGGCAAAATAAATCCTTCTTCCCTTGGTTTGCTTCTTGTCAGGTATTTGGGGAAAGTGACTCACACAAGCTGGATGGCATGCTGGATGGGGTGGCTACAAGGGCTTTGGGTTAGATTTTTTCCCCTTACCAACTCCACAAGTTTAGTCACTGTACCTCCCCCTGCCTTGACTATCTCATCACTGATGGCAAATGGGAAGAGTCTGCCTGGCTCATTAGCATCAGTCCCAGTTACTATGGCCTGGGATATCAATGTAAAAGGAAAACCCCAAAGTATAATAGCAACTCTGGGTTTGAGTGGCATGGAGCTCGGGGGTAGTTTTGGCATCTCTGCCTGCTGCCCTGGGGGATCTTTGGCTTCTGCAGAATCCAATGGAACCTAAGAAATCTCGAGGAGCACCTCAGGAGATGGTCTCCTCAGGGGAGATGGTCCTTAGTTTTTCCTGTACCTCCTGAGAACAGAGTCAACACACAAGGCCCCTAGCTGAGTACAAAGCTTTTTCGGGAGCTTTGCCAACTACCTACCACTAGCAGCAGCAAGCCCGTCTCAGCCACCAATCCCCAAGCACAGAGCTCTTCTTGTTCTGGGCAGAGGTGATACCACCACTGGAAGCTGTCACTCAGTAGCCGCTCAAAGGAGAGATCAAAGAGGAGGCCCGAGAGGCTTCAGGCTTGTTAGAGTCAGCCACCTGCAAGGACAATGAAGCCAAGCTGGCAGGAAGGCCTTGAATCTGAAGATGCCTGCACCTTGCCATCAGCACGCAGCCTCAGCAGTAGCCTGAGCAATTGCTGTGCACCTTGACAAAGAGACCTGGACAGGCTGAGTTACAGGGGCAGAACCAGGTATCCTCCAACTCCACTAAGGTAGTTACAAGGATCATCCTGAAAAGAAGCAGCAGACTTTGTAAGGTAGTCAGGAATGCTAAGTCCCAGCATTCCCATGTGTGGAGCTGCAAATCCTTCATCTCTCTTCAATGGAAGTCTGACATACCTGCATTCTTTCCCAAATAGCCCATGATCTGAAGGTGTTCTTCCCCCTGTGTTTGGAGTCATAGCCTCACAGACACTTCTTGACCACATACTGCCTTGTATTATTCTGGTAATTTTTACACTAGCAAGATTTTACTTCCCCTAACAGAGGATTAGTTCTCTGAGGATAGATCCCAAGACCTGATCCTGATGCAATACCTGGATTCCACAGTACACATGCATTCTTCAAAGCTTTTCCCAACCATTTCATCTTCCATCCATCCAGCCAAGGCAGGGCAAGGACACATGACATAGAGAACTTGGTTGGGCCCACACTGCTGTTTTGAACCATCAAGAAACTCACATGACTGGATGACTGCTATATCCTGTCTTTCATCAGCCTTCATGTGTGTATCCTATCATCATGTTCTGTAAATACAGATGGCTCAAGTAGCTTATGACAACACAAAAGCAAAACTCTCACCTCAAAGGGGATAAGAGACAGTTTATTCTGGAGGCAAATATGAGTACCCATGTCCCGGGAACACAGAGTCAGGTTACCCCAAATTCAATGCTCCAGCGTGGTAACAGTTACATTACATTTTTATAGTAACAGAACAAAGAAAAGTCATAAATCAAGACACTTTTCAAATACATTGGAGAATACATTCAGTAGGCAGTTCCCAGCAAAGCAAGGGTATTTTTTACTATAGGTCTCAGATTCTATCTGATGACATTATTAGCCTTTTGATTGGTGAGACCAGGTAGTCTGTTAGGATAATACATTCTAAAAGGTTTTTTATCTGTTAGTCACAGGATGTTAGATGAGAAACAGAGGTGGGTAAGGAGAGGCTGTTTAGGGGGCTAAAGATGGCCCGAGATAAATGGTAATTAGATTCCAGACCTGCAACATTCCAAACTCCCCACAGTCTCCAGGAGTGATAATCAGTTGGTCAGCTTTGCAGGAAGTTCAGTCCAAGGTGCAGGAGTTCTTTTGGGGAACTTTTCTTTCACACTTATAAAATAGTTCTACATGTTGCCAGGCATGGTGGTGCATACCATTAATCCCAGCACTTGGGAGGCAGAGTCAGGCAGATCTCTGTGAGTTCAAGGCCAGCCTGGTCTACATAGTGAGTTGCAGGCCAGCTGGGGCTACTGGGAGACACCCTGTGTCAAAAAAAGACCCTCCCAAAAATAGTTCTACATATTTTAAACATTTCAAAGTCCAGTGTGACCAATTAAAGATGGCTGCACATGATGAACCCTCCTTCTAGGAAGGCTTAGAGTCTAAGTCACACACTTTTGAATGTGGACTAGACTGCGGTTTGACAGATGAAGGTGATGCTCTTTTGGTGTCTCTCTCTCTCTCTCTCTCTCTCTCTCTCTCTCTCTCTCCCCCGCCCCCTTTCTGCTTGTGTGAGCAGATACAGAGAATGACATTTGGTGTCCTGCTCTATCACACTCTCCTTTCAGACAGGTCTCTCACTGAACCCAGAGCCCACTGTTTCAGCTATATTGTCAGATCAGCAAGCCCCAGTCATCCTTCTGTCTTCTCCACCCTCCCACAGCACTGGGGTAACAGGCACATGTGTGGCCACACCTGGGTTTTTATGTGGGTGGTCCTGGGGAATCTAAGCTCAGATCCTCATGCTTACACAGCAAGTGCTGTTACCCACTGAATTGGATATCAGTAAGTAACTTTTATCCATGGCACATGAACCAGAAGGATCCAGAAAAAGCCTGTGTAAACTTCGGACCCACTAAGGAGGTCCTGACTGGTTAACAAATTGCTTGGCATAACCTGTTATATGGCAGTATATAACCCAGAGAAATTCCCAGCCTTCCTCTGAGCCCTCTGAGAAGCACATATCAATGTGTGAACAGCAAATGGATTCACAGTGACTCACGTTCCACTCAACCCAGTGTGTTTGATGCTTCAACATCATTTTAATTTTATTTGTTTCTTGCTAACACTGGGTGAAATTGTGTGGACATCCTGAATTCACCCAGAAAATTGGGTTCCATTGAGAAGCTTTATGAGTTGCACTACTGGATGTGGGGTGTCCACATAAATTATACGTTGTTGAGCATCTTCCTGTCCCAGAATTCTCAGGTTATAGAACATAGACCTTGATAGGTTAAAAAGTTGGCAGAGAACGAGTGAATGGAGGAGGAGGCACCAGGACACAGATAAAACTCCATCAAAATAGGGTTTATTAGCAAAGGAACACATGAGACAGATTCCCTTACGGGCAGGGAAAATGTCTGCCCAGGTCTTGAGCTGGGTTCTTTTAAAAAGGGAGGCTTCTGCTTCCTGCAGAAGGTGGGAAGATGTATTTTTTTTTTTTTTTAAGGTGGGGGGAGGAATGGGAGAGGTGAACTGTTAAAACCTGTCCTCTTTAGAGATCAAAGGGGAAGCCTGCTGTGTTGGCCAAACAGTGGAGAAAAGTCTGCTTCTCTTGACTTCAAAGACCAAGGTGCTTATCAGCTAGGTTCCCTTTTCTCAGAAGCTTGAGAAGTCCTTGAGAACCTGTTGGTGAGGGGGCGGAGCTATCTGAACCTTAACAGACCTCAGGTTCTGCCCTATTATTCAGGGTCTGATTGAGATGTTTTTTCTGTCCTGAAATCTTTCTTTCGCTTCCTCTCTGGAGAGGCTGTCTTCTTCCTTGTGTGTACTTTTCCAACTGTTTACAGCCTGCCTTTTCTGTGGGTCTTTTATTTTTTAATACATTATTTCTTGCTAATTCTTTGAGAATTTAATACACATACACAATGTGTTTTGGTCATATTCATCCCCTCCACCACAACACCTCCCAAATCTGCCCTTAAAACCTCAACATCCATTCCCAACTCTGTGGTCTCTCTATTTTCATAACCTACTGAGTCCAATTTTTGCCACCCATTTATGCATGGGTGTGAGGCGGTGCACTCAAGCATGGCCAGCCTACTAGGGACCATACTCTTGAACAAAACTGACTTTCTCTTCCCTCCCAGCTAGCAACTGTCATTAGGTCCTCAGTTACAGCTGGGGGCTTGTGAACTTCTGAGATCCATCCTCCAGAATGATGACTGACTTGATCTTGTGCAGGTCTTATGTAGGCAACAACAACCACCTTGAGTTCATGAGTACATTGGTTTTGTCATGTCCAACAGACACTGTTTTTGAAGCAATTATCCCTGACCTCTGACTTTCACAATCTTTCTGCCCCCTCTTCCATGATGTTCCCTGAGCCTTGTGGGGAGGTGTGTGATATGGATGTCCCATTTGTGACTGAGCAATCCACAGACAGTTATTCTCTTCATTTTGACCAGTTGTGAGTTTCTGTGTTAACTCTTATCTACTCTCCATTGTATAATGATGATTTTCTGATGAGGGCTGAGCAACTGCAATGGTCTGTGAGTGGACGGATATGTGTGCTGTGCTTCTTTTTAAATCTAAGTCTTTGCTATGATATTCAAAGTCCTTAGGCAGTATATCTTTGTTTAGTGATCTTATGTGCTCATGGGTGCTGAGTTCTAGCTGATTTTGGAAGAGATGTTGCTGTGTGTCCATGTAACTTTTCCCCATGGGAAAAAGACATGTGGAAGTACAGCTAGGCTGGAGTCACGAGACTGAGAATGTGTAAAAGGAACATGAGCAGAAATTATGTTTGCCACTCTTAGGACCCTGCACTCTCCTCCTCTGCCACAGCAACTTTGGAAACTGTATCCTAGAAGGCACTACTCTGTGGTGGAGGAAGTTTGTCTGATTCTCATTAAATCTGGTATGATGGCTAGTGCTAATTGTTAGCTTGACAAAATCTAGAATCATCTGGGAGATGGGCCTTTGGGCATGCTTGTGGGCAATTATCCTGATTGTGTTAATTAAGGTGGGAGGCTACACCCACTGTGGGTGGCCTTACTCCCTGCCTTGGATCCTGGACTGAGTAAATGGAAAAAGGGAACTGAGCAGAGGTGTTCATTGTTCTCTCCTTGACTGTGCTAAGTGCCCTCCTCAGTAGCTTCCTGGCAAGGATGGACTACAGCCTGGAACAGTGAGCCAAAATTAACCCTTTCTCCTTTAAGTTGTATTTATTACCATATTTTATTAACAGGAAAAGAAATAAGACGCTTGGGATAAATGAGAAATAAGCTTTTATTATATCATGACCCTGAGAGTTTAGGGTTTATTTGTTATTGCAGCCTGGCCCAATGTATCCTGACTAATAAACCAATATAACAATGGTGCTAACAGCTCATATTGCTGAATGTCTGTTATAAGTCAGGTGTACTGCTGGGTATTTTATATGTTAAAATACTTCCCACAGTTCTGTACACTGTAAAATATTATTAGAATCCTTATCTCTGGCTTGGAGAAATTTCTACTTAGGAAAATTAGAATAGTTATTTAATGTGATCAACCTTTGGCAGAGCTGTGATTTGAGCCCATTTCTGTCTGACTCCATAACAATGACCCATTTCATTGCACTCTATTCCTGAGTCTGCAAATCTCCAGTGGCATGAGGAGGGCACTGTCCCACTGTCCAGAGCAGAAGCTCAAGCTGAAAGTTTGTTTCTTGGTAACTCAAATTAGAATAAATACTAGCTAATCCAAGTTGTATGTTGAAGAAACTTATTTTTTTTTTAAAGATCCACTTCGGTCATTCCTGGGTCATGTTTTGAATATGGAAACTATTCTTTTCAGATGGTAAGTGAGCTCAAGTCCAAAAAGTCCTGCTTTGCTGCTTCATTAACCTTGGATGCTGACAGTCTGGAAGTAGCTGAAGCAGGAGGTAAGATTCCCCTTGGAATTCAGGACCTCAGAATCGAGGATGAAAATGAAGAAATTTTGAGGGTGCTTTGATCTGTATGTCTGTGCCCTTTCCAAATTTACATGATGAAATCCTGACTTCGATGGTATTCTGAAGAGAGGCTCTTGGGGGATAATTATGTCATGGTGACAGAGCTGTCCTGAGTGAGATTAATGTCATAAAGGAGGCTCGAGGCCTGGAGAGATGGTTCAGCAGTTTAGAGCACTGGCTGCTCTTCCAGAAGATGGGGGTTCAAATCCCAGCACCCACATGGCAGCTAACAGCCATCTGTAACTCCAGTTCCAGGGCTCTGATGCCCCCTTCTGACCTCCACCAACATTGCATGATACAGATGCATTTACATACATGCATGCATAATATTCATACACATAAAATAAAAAAAAATTTTTAAAAATCTAAAAATAAAGGAGGCTTGAGCGAGAAATCGCTCTCTTTCTACCACATGCAGACACAGCAAAAAGGCACTGACTATGAGGAATCAGACCCTCCCTCAACAAACACTGTAACACCAACCTTGACCTTCTACTTCAAGCTCCCAGAGTTTAAGTAATAACTTTCTGTTGTTTATAAAGAGCTTGTTTTGTTACAAGAGCTTGAATGTATTCCAGCAGAGGAAAAATTGTGATGTTTGGGGTTATCATCTAAATTTAAGCTTGGTCTTTTCTTTGTATTACGGATTTCTGGGATGTGCCCATTTTTTTTTTTTTTTTTTTTTTTTTTTTTTTTTTTTTTTAGATGCTCTCGTCTTCATGAAGGGTCTGGGTTCAGAGACAATAGCTTATCAGCTGTGTTCAAAGGAAATGAAGTTAGATTGAGGTTTCTGCCCTGCTGAGGGGCATTCATCTGGAGACCACACTACTGATGGAGGCAGGCCAGGGTTTGCATGAGTCTTGCTGGCGGTCCCAGCCAAGTATGTCCTGGTGAGGGCTGCGGCACATAGTTTATGGTAGCAATTACTGAGCCAGCTTCTTAAGGAACCATGGTACCTCCAGTTATGGGCAAAGTTGGGGAGGTCAACATAATAAGTGTTTGCATTTTCAGGACCCTGGGAATCCATAAAGATCACTGGAGTATATTACTGCACTCCTACCCTGCCTTCTTGGCCTTCTTCTCTGATTTAGAACATTCTCAACACAGGGTGCAAAATTAAACACACAGCATCAGCTAATCCTTGCACAGCAGAATAAAAGGAGAGAATAAACCTTTTAAGATATAGCAAAAACTAGGGAATCATTATTCTTTCCTATGGACAGACTATGGTTAAAGTCACAGATTTTTAAAAATGTACAAATGTTTTAAACACTGAAGTGTCTCAAAGGTACAAAATATTTGCAAGTACAATAAAATTAATTAAGTTGACACACTTAAGTTGCTGACTTTATAGCCTGTCACTTCTAAATTCTTTAGTTATGTTTCCTATAAATATAGACATTATTCTTAACAACCTCTAACACCAGGAACCTGATGTGAGGGACCTGGTTATTGTTTTATTGTTAATCCTTAGATCCACTGAAGGTTGTTTCTTTTTTCTTTTTCTTTCTTTTTTTATTTTGCAGCTTCCCAGTTATACCCTCTAGGAAGAGGGTACAGTTTAGAACCCTGGGTTTCATTTACATATTTTGTTAGTTACTTTCTGTCTTGAAGAATTTCTTTATCTTTTATGATACCTCTTGAAAATTATAGTCAGATTAATTTAAGGGTAGCTGTGGTCTTCTGAATGTGTTCTATCCTGTGCCACATGTTTTTGATTTGTCTCATTTTTGATAATCACTTGACTAAGATGATGTCTTGCATCTTCCTGGTACAGTGACATTTTCTTACTTCATAATTGATTAGCATTTTGAGAAAGTTGCTTTAAAGTAAATAGACATCCAGTTCTTTGTTGAATACACTATTTATTTGTTTATGTATTTATATAAGTGGAATTGTGATTTTCTCCTTTGTTGAAGAGGTTATAATTTACTACCACCACCATCTATTTTTGATGTTCAGATTGGATGCACCAATCATATCTGACTGATGGTGGGTGGCTCCTGCAGGCTGGTCCGTGCTGTGCTCTCAGGCTGGGTCACCATCATTCTTGAGTGTCACTTATTAAGGACTTGTCTTGTGTTTTCTCACCTTAGCTTTGCATTCAGCCCCTTCTTCAGGGAGTCATGGTTTCTCTTAGTGAAAAGTGATATTTGGAAGTCAGGAAATGAAAACAAGAGTTGCATACGATCTTGGGGGTACCACTGACACCAGAGCTGGACTCACACACACACACACACACAGACACACACACACACACACACAGACACACACCACACACAGACACAGACACACACACACCACACACAGACACAGACACACACATACATAATCTATATCTATGCCCAGCTAAAAACTGAAGCTCACACTGTTATCTGTCAAACCATGTGATTTCTTTCTCCCCCTCTCTACCTCTCCTTCCTTCTCTTTCTCTCTTTCTCTCTCTTTCCCTCTCTCTCTCTTTCTTCATGTATGTATGGTATGTATATGGTGTGTGTATGTATGTGTGTGTGGTTTTTGTGTGTCTATGTGTATGTGATATATGTGTGTGGTGTGTGGTTTGTGCATGGTGTGTAGTGTGTATGTTTGTGTTTGTGTGTGCAGTGTGTGGTGTATGTGTCTCTTTGTGTGGTGTGTGTATGTTTTTATTTGTGTATATGGTATATGTGTGTATGATGGGCAATATATGTGTGGTGTCTCTGTGTGTGGGGTGGTGTGGTAGGTGGTGTTTGTGTGTGTACGTGTGTGTGTATGTGGTATGGTGTGGTGTGGTGTGTGTGGTGTGTATGTGTGATACGTAGTATGATATGTATGTGCAGTGTGGTGTTTGTGTATGGGGTGTGTGGTATATGTGTGGTGTGATGTGTATATGTTTGGTATGTGCATGCACCTGTGTATGTGTGATATGTGCATGCATCTGTGTATGCAGGTGTGCGTATCTCTTGTGTCTCCATGCACAGGCCAATGATTGATTTCAGCTATCTTTCTATTGCTTTTCACCTTAGTTTTTGAGGTAGGTCTCACACCAACCCTGAACCTTGTCATCTTGGCTGGACTAGCTGGCCAGTAAGCCAGAGTCCACCTGTCTCCATCCCCCACCTCCAGCACGGAGATTACAGGAGTCTGCCACCACACTCAGCTTTTACTTGAATGCGGGGCATCCAAACTCTGGTCCCCATGCTTATGCGGCAAGCACTTTACCCACTGAGCCATCTCCCTGGCCCTAGATTCTTCATGTGTATTTTTAATTGGCACATGTTTATAAGGTACAATATGAAAATTCAATACATGAACACAATGTACAGCAGTCAGGTCAGAGTAATTGATATGTCTGTCACCTCAGACACCATTTCTTTGTGCTGAGAACATCCAACATCTCCACTAGCTACTTTGAAATATTCAATTACTTATTGTAAGCCGTAGGTGTCCAGTTTAGGAACTGCACTCCTATGAATGAGAATACCCTATGATCCACTATGGTTTTTTCCTTTTTTAAAATCTGTAACCCCTATTTTTGTTCCAGTGAGGCACTTGGCATCTATTGCTATTAACAAATACATTCCTTTTTCATTCCCTTTGTATATAAACAGACTCCCATACTCACAACTGTTCTTCCCACCCCACCTTGTGAATGTCTGCCTAGCTCTATACAAGCTGTAATGTCTCCTACGGAGTCATGCCGCTCCACAGGTGACCTATCAGCAGACTCAAGTTCAACACTTTGTATCAACTTGCCCGGACATGGGCACCCACCTTAGCCTACTTGGGGGCCACCCCTCATATGGATTCCTTCTGTACTCTGCTTGGTTCCTGTACTGATCCTGGGTCATCGTTGCCATCAGTGAATTTGTCCTCAATGTCCTTTGACTCACAAGGCCATATTGAGCAGTTCTTTTCACCTCGTTTAGTTCTGCTGTCATTTTGAAGTATTTAAGGAGATTAAGCTGAGGGTTCAGGTGATTACAGTTTACCTGGATCTCTTCTCTCTCTCTCTCTCTCTCTCTCTCTCTCTCTCTCTCTCTCCCCCTCTCAGTTCTCCAGTCTGGAGATAAGGAAGTTGACTGCAGGAATGTTCTGGGACATGTATTGACAGACTGAGATAGAACAAGAGAGAGAGGCCCCCTCCACATGACCCCCAACTTCATCCACTATTTGGTTCTCTCCTTCTCTCCATTACTCTAAGGATATTTCTGGATAGCTACTATGTGTCATCTACGATTTAAATCACTCTTCACTTCAAACTAATGACCATGTATTATTAATACAACTTCTCAGATAAGTGTAAGAAAATTTGCCTGGCATACCCATGTGTCTATTATGGGGCAGATCCAGGGTTTGAACCTGAGACAGTCTTCATCTGAATCTCATTCTGTGCCTTGTGTAACAGAGGAGACAGAGCACAGCTTAGGGAGCCAATCATGCAGCAGGTGCATCATGAATTATCAAATGAGTGCTTGGATAATATTGAGATCAGTGAGAAGAAAACATAATTTGTACAATCTGGAGGAGTCTTTGTGGTGAGGGAATATTCATTACTATCCTTCCCCAGATGCAACAGCATTATTTCAGAGGAGGAAGCTATTCCTGTTCCAAAGCTCAAAAGTGCTTTCTTGGACACATTCATAAGATTAGGGCTTTATCACAAACAAGAATGTTGGGTTTATAGGTGATTCACTGTACATCTGACCTCTATTCACATACTAGTTATTTAGTGGTCACATAGGGACCATTATTTTCTTTTACTCATAGATAAGAACCAAAGATAGAGAATGTAAGTAAGGTGCCAGATTCTAGACTGGAAAGGAGGGGAAGAGCATGGAACACACACTGACCAATGATTTTTCTGCACACTCGCCAACCACTGCCCTTACCACTCAGCTGAATGCAATTTTTTCATGAAGATTTGACAATAAAAGCAATAGACACAAAAGCACTTTTCAGTACTCAGAATTTATATACTTTGTGCTTACATTACTATGTACTGAGTTCTTTTCTATCACAGATCCCTCCCACCCCACCCCTGTAGCTGTTTTTGAGAAAGACATTCCAGCACTAATTCAGAAATTATAAGACTTAGTAAGTAGATGTAGGTGTGTGTTGAATGCCACATGCCAGGATGTAATGATGAAAATATGACTTTAAAGAGCTAATAATCCAGAGAGTGAGTTGGACAAGTGGACTAGCTATTGCAATGACCTGTGACAATTGCTATGACAGAGGATGTTATGAGAACAAAAGGGAAAGACACGAAAAGATGCCCAAGAAGGAAGAGCTGGGGTCAGTGTCTTGGCGGAATATCAGTTTCATCCTACCCAGACAGAGTGAGCTTTCCTGGCTATTACAGACACCTGGACAAGGTTGAGAAAACTGAAAGGAGATGATGAGGCTAGCAATCATGGTAAGCTCCTCACACCCTGGAGCTCAAAGGTCAAGGAAGGGAAATGGTTTTACCAGAACCCAGTAGGAGGATCTGCTAGTGACAAGTATCTAGAACTAGGTAAGAAACACTCTAATCTCTTTTTACATTCACCTTCCAAACTCCTGCTAGTACCTTCCATGAGCAAGAATCAAATGAAAGTCAGCTGTCAAAGAGCCTATAGAGATCACTGTGCTGGATAGCTTCAGTTGTCAACTTGACATACTTAGGAAGAGGGAAACTCAGTTGGGGACTTTTTTGCTATTGGATTGGCCTTGTGGGCATGTCTGTGAAGTATTTTCTTGATTGTTGAGTGATATGTGGGAAAGCTCAGTCTACTGTGGGTGGTCCCACCCCTGGGCAGGTGGTCCTGGGTTGTATAAGAAAGCAGACTAGGCACAGGCCAGAGGAACAAGCCAACAGGCAGCGCTCGTCCTGGTCTGTGCTTCAGGTTCCTGCCTTGAGTTCCCGCCCTGACTTCCCTCAGTGATGAACTATGACCCAGGAGATGTAAGATAAAATCAATCCTTTCCTCCCCAGTTGCTGTGGTCTTGGTGTTTATCACAACAATAGAAAGATAACTACAACAGTCACCCTATAAGAGTCAGACAGACCAGAGCAGAAGGTTAGAAAATGAATGTGGAAGGAGGGCAGATGAATAACCTGCTTATCTTGGAAATCTTCCTAGAAGAGGTTATACCCAAGTGAGTTGATATTGAAGTGTAAAAATGTCTTCTAAGTGTGAATGGAAGGGGAAGAAGGAGAAGACATGTCAGGCAGAGAGCCTATCTTATTCAAAATTGTGGGTGTGACAGGAAGCTACAATGTGCTTGTTTGTGATGAAAGGGCTGGGAACTGTGGAGAAGGTAGGGAATAGAGACTACTTCTCTCCATACATATTCTCTCTTCACCACTCTTCTTTCTCAGCTTGAAAAGTATGTGAATGGATATTTGTTAGAGAAAAAAAGTCTTGGATCCTGGGGCGATAGTGCAGTGGGTAAAGGGCTTGTCCTACAAGTATGAGGACCAGAGTTTGAATCTCTAGCACCCATGTAAAACTCTGGGTGTGGTGGTGTATGTCTGTAACCCTAGTGCTAGGGGAAAAGGCATGATCCCAGGGACTCTCTGGTCAGACTCTCTACCTGAAAAACAGGGAGCCCCAGGTTCAGAGAGAGGCTGTGGCTTCAAAGGTAAGGTGAGATAGATGAAGACGCCTGACATCAACCTCTGGCCTCCACATGTACATATACAGGTGAGCTAACCACTCCCCCACATGTGAATACATAACACACACACACACACACACACACACACAAATCTTATTATTTGTGTTCATTACTTTTGTGTCATTGTCACAAAATACCTGACAGCGAGTACTTAAGGGAGGAATGTTTTATTTTGTGCTCATGGTTACAGAGGAGTTTAGTCCATCATGGCAGGGAGGGCACAGAGGAACAGCTTAGTTGATGACAGTGCAAGTGTATAGCAGAAGGCTTTCATGTCATGACAGACCACGAAAACTGCGGGAAGAAACAGGAGCCAAGTATAACCTCTGAAAGCCCTCTCCTAGTGATCTAATTCTGTCAGTAAGGCCCCACCTCCAAAGGTTCCACAGTTTCCCAAAATAGTGCTACCAACTGGGGATCAAGTGTTGAAAGGATGAACCTGTTGGGACATTTCAGTTTGAAACCATACCACTGTTGGAAGGGGGCTCCAGAGACTTGGCCCTTATTCAGAACACATCTCACTCAATTCTCAACTTTTATCAAAAGCTTACAGTTGTGCTTAACCATTCACTGTCATAGTCACTTGAGGCGATCGTAGCCTCAACTTTTATAGCCTGGCTAGCTCATTAACAACTGAAATTTGTTGCCCATTGTTCTAGAAACTGAGAAATTTGTAATCAATGAAGCAACAGATCTGATGAAAGTCTGGTCTCTGCTTCACAAATATGACATTCTTTTTAAATTTTTTAATATTTTATTTATTATTATTTTTATTTTAAGTGTATGAGTATATTGTCTGCATGTATATAAGTGTACCCATGACGTGTAATGCCCACAGAGGTGAGAAGAGGGTGTCAGATCCCCTGGAACTGGAGTTATGGATGGTTGTTAGCTGCCATGTGGGTTCTGGGAGTTGAACCCAGATCCTATGCAAGAGCAGCCAGTTGTCTTAACCTTGAGCCATTTTTCCATTTCCTAGATATGATGTTCTTGTTATGTCCCCACATAGTGGAAGGGGCAAGGAACTCTCTAGAACCTCTTTTGTATAAGAACAACAATTCCATTGATGAAGACTCCACCGTCATGATGTAATCACATCCCAAAGGCCCTGTCTCTTAACACTGTCACCTTGGAGGTTAGGAGTTTAACATATGAAGATTGAGAGAATACAAACATTTACTCCACAGCACCCTTAACCTCCTATCTAGGATCTCAGCTAGGATCTTTTATTTCACAATATAATATCGTAGGTCAAGATCTTCTGAGAAGTTCAAATTAGGCTATTTATGAGTTACTGTCAAGGATTCTATAGCTCTGTCACAATTCTGTTATTAAATGCATTAGAATTTCTTCCCCATTGAAAACACCAACCATAGTCCTACTGTTCTACTTCCACAGCAAGATCTAATTTGGGCCCTGACTAGTGCAGGATGTGTATTGCCTCCCTGAGTAATAGCAGGTTTTTTTCTTCCTTCCTACTCCTCCTCTTTCCATTCTAAACTTGCAACACTGATTGTCTTCCTTGAATGTTTTCTTTCTGCAACTTGCCTTCCTAGAATCCTTAATGACTATTCAATTATCTCTAACAATTCTAAGTGCATTGCGTAGACTAATCATTTAACCATCGCAACAGCCCTTTAAGAAAAGATCCTTTCACTATTCCCATCACACAGGTGAGGAAACCCACGCACATACTTCCTTAGGAGTCCCATCCTTAAGCTGGGAAGAGCCGATTCTCAACGTCGTTCTGACTCAGAGCACTCTCTGTTCACACTCTTCCCTACTGTCCTGTAGTTTCCTCTACACATGAGCACTTCATTGACTGATCTGCTCTTCTGCCTCCTGCCATGTAAGACTGCTTGTGTTTCAATGTTTTTCTAAATCAGTGAATATTCCTTGTTCAGAGCACTGTATTTTCTTTTTCTTTAATATTGCATCTTGTTATTTCGAATTGCTCAGATGAATCCCCAGTCTCATTGTTTCCAACTGTTACCTGTTTATTAACAGGAGTCTTCCCACAGCCCCAATTCCAGCTGCCACCAGGCTCACGTGGTATTTGTGTTATTGTTCTCTTCTGAGTACCTTCATATAAGTCAGCTGGTTAGGGCTCCCCTCCCCAGAAGAAGTCATGCCCTTAACTCAAGGGGATGAAGCATAGACAATGTGACTGGGGACCTGAGTCACCTGGCTTTTTCTCTACTCTTCAAGTCTTTGGACCTTTGGTACCCACGTATCCCATTGAATTGGGTGGCAACAATCCTTGTTTGCCTGGTACAGTTCTGTTCAGTGCCTATTTTTCTGATGTCATAGTGGTGCCCTCTCTCACTAGCAATAATGTTTAAATGGGAAGGGTAAATTCTATGTTCATTCTTCCTATAGACTCCTTTGTGATAGGTTTGGAGGAGAGAGTGAGCGGGTGGCGCGGATGGAGGAAGGCACCAAGGCAAAGATGGAATTCTCAGCGGGATACAGATTTATTTCGTATGGGGCACCTTTCCCTTGGGGAAGGGAAAGATGTCAGCTCACGGGTTGTGAGCTGGGACTTTATATATGGGGGCTTTAGGATGTGGAAGGGGGGAATGTTTGGGGGAGAAATCAGGGAGGGGGTAGCAGGTAGTGTTAGAGTGTGGAAGTATTTACTTTTTCCCTTTTAAGATGAGAGAAAAACAGCTTCTAAAATCTCTGGTTGTCAGGTAGAATCTGCTTATCTTTGGAGGTCAAAGGGAAGGCAAGTTGCTTCTCAGGAGAGTTTGTTTTCCTTGACTCCAAAGGTCAAGTTGAGGTACCTGTTGGGGAGGGGGTAGCTGCTATTTGGAACCCTAACATTCCAGCCTTTTGTCTTATAGGATAGGGGGCTCCGTTGTCATCTGGCTACTTCCTGCTGGACAGGGTTAGGGTCGACGTGGGGGGTAGGCTGGTTTAGGGGTCCACTAGGCAGCAGGGGTTGTCTCTCCGTGCATCTGAACAGGGTCCTCGATGGTTGACAGGTGTTCGTATACATGTGAAGGGAAGTAACAACTGATTAAAATTAGTATGTGTTAGTTTTTGGATCTGGTTCTGGAAATATCTGACAAGGCAAGGAGCAATGGTTAGCACCAAAGTGATAGAAAGCAGAGGGCCCAATAAGGGCAGAAGCCAAGGAATTAGTCCTATAAAAATGTCCCATTGAGATTGTTGGGGTCCTCTGTTATGCAAGTAGAAGTCTCTTCACGTCCGGATAGCTCACGAGCTCGGAAACCATGTGCTGCAGATTCCTTTCATAGCAGAGTGCCTTCCTGGCATCCTCCCTGACTCTTCTTTTAAAGTGCTCGCCACAAATACATGCCCACCGGGACAGGAGCTACCAGGTTTTAATCAGGTGTTGTCTGATAGCCTGATAGAAGCCCACCGCCCTATGTAAATGAGGCATCCTAAAAGTACCTATCAGCTAAGACTTCTTCTGCTGTCTCTACACTATAAATAGTCCTAGTTTTACCCCAATAAAGTTGGAGCTGGATCACTTCACTCCGACTCGGAGCTGGATCACTTCACTTAGACTTGGAGCTGGATCACTTAGACTTGGAGCTGGAGCTGAATCACTGAGATCTGAGCTGAGTCACTTGTCTTGAGCTGTAACACTAAATCCTGTGATCCAGTCTCCCCGGGGGGCGCTATTCCTCCGTCACCGACTCACGGACACCCTGGCTTTCGCCGTTCCTCGTACGCTTCCCGTGTGGTCCAAGTGGCCAGTGGACCTCACATCCTGAGGAAGGTATATGGGTTAAATAGGGACGGGATCGACTGAGTAGACCTCAGGATGAGAATGACTGGAGCACAGGTGTCCTCAATCTGTAGAGAGATGCAGGAGTATATTTTGAAAGAAAAGAGAAAGAGCAGTCCCAAGGTTAGAGCACTATTTTCCTTAATTGTGACATTTCGGCTTGATGAGTGTGGGCATTAAGAGGTTCGTGGAGTCCAACACTCTGTTTTGTTAAGAAAAAGGGGAGGGGCAGGCATGGGCCCCTGTACTAGAAGTTCCCGAGAACACTGAGTAGTGGCCTTTGGAGTAGCATTGTAAACTGGGAGAGGGAGGAGAAGCGAGCCCTGCAGGGACGCACAGAGAAAGCAAGTGGAGACATTAGTATCAGAGAAGTTTCTCAGGAGATTAACCAATAAAGTGAGAATGCAGTCCCAAGAGAAGCTGCGGGAGGCATTGAAGCTTTGAAGCTGCTTCACGGCCATGCTGCGTGTCTGATCTAAGACTTTCATAGCTCTCTGGGGCAAGACAGTCCAGGTTAGTTGGGAAGACATCCCAGTGTCACGGTCCTCCCAGGTGAATGTAAAGAGGTTATGAGAGTCAGGGTGTAAGGGTATTGAGAAAAAAAAATCTTTAAGGTCTAGCGGTGTTTGAGTGCAATTGGGTATTGGGATCTGCTGGGAAATAGGGAGGGGTCCTTTAAGAGAATGCGGATAGGAGTGTGGATTGACTTCAGTGGGGGGAAGGGGCAAAGATCTGGCTTGGGGAGAAGAAGGTACAGGGGAAAGGAGAAAGTGTGCGGAGAATGGGA
>NW_008330588.1:1312683-1328688 GCF_000622305.1 Nannospalax galili
CCAGTGTTTGGCCAAACAGAGTTATTATCTAGTTTGTACTGAGGCCAGGAAGTGGTGCACAAGAATTTTAGGCGTTTTGATCTGATAGTGTGAGATAATCCTAGCTTTTTTAAGGATTTAAGAAGGCAGGCCAAAGGCGTGAGACCCTGAGGTTTTGAGTGTTTGGTTCCCATAGCAACGGATTAGGTGGAAAGCGAAAGAAGAGTTAAAGACCTCAGCTGGTGGGTGGGGGAACAAAAAGGAAGATTACAGGGGAGAGAGTGAGAGAGAGAGAGAGAGAGGGAGAGTGGGAGAGAGAGAAAGCAGGAAGAGAAAGGTTTGGCTTAGGTCATGTAAAAATGAGAATGAGAAGAATCAGGCAACAAAAGAAAAGCGTCCTTTTTTTTTCTATTGCTGATTTGAGTTAAATTCCCAAACCCCAGGGCAGCGACCCGTAATCACTGGGTTGGGGGGGAATACGAGTTGTGTGTGTCCCCACCAGTGACCACAGCGTCCTGTAGTCAAAGGCAGGGTGGAACCTCCCACACACCGGTGTGATTTCGAGCAAGTAAAAACGAGTTAGGAGAGGTTCTGCAATGTGGTGCATGACCAGCCAGTAGGAGAGTGGGCCCGGAGGCCGAGATGGACGGGGAGTGGAGAAGAATGGAGAGGCCTAGATGAAGCTCAGAGTAACCAGTGAATGGAGGGAGAGGAGAGAGAGAGAGGGAGAGAGAGAGAGAGAGAGAGAGAGAGAGAGAGAGAGAGAGAAAGTGAGTGACTCCCAGGTGGGCGTGGGCAGACACAGTAACAGTGCCGGGCAGTTCAACCGTCGCAGAAACTAGTGCTGTCCAGTGGCCGTGAGTGAGGTCCAGGCGTGACCGAATTTGATTGGAAAGGAGATGAAAAGGAAACTGGCGGAGAGTAGTGAAGGGGAAAGGGGAGAGAGAGAGGGAGAGAGAGCTGGAAGGAACGGGAGAGGGGACAGAGATAGAGGGTGGAAGTGTACCTTAATGTCGAATCAGTGGTGTTCGCAGAGGCCAGTAACGACAAGCGAGTCTGAAAGTTTTATGTGCGAGGTCCCTTGAAGTAAGAGCTGGGTTTTGGCACCATCTGATAGATAGGAATGTTGGAAAGAGCGAGCGGCGCAGATGGAGAGCACGAGCGGATGGATGAGGCACTGAGGCACAGATGGAATTCTCAGTGGGATACAGATTTATTTCACACGGGGCACCTTTCCCTTGGGGAAGGGAAAGATGTCAGCTCATGGGTTGTGAGCTGGAACTTTATATATGGGGGCTTTAGGGTGTGGAAGGGGGGAATGTTTGGGGGAGAAATCAGGGAGGGGGAAGCAGGTAGGATTAGGGTCTGGAAGTGTTTACTTTTTCCCTCTCAAGATAAGAGGAAATCTGCTTATCTTATCTTTGGAGGTCAGAGGAAAGGCAGGCTGCTTCTCAGCAGAGTTTGTTCTTCTTGACCTCAAAGGTCAAGGTGCTTATCAGCTAAGTTCCCTTTTTCGGGCTCCAAAGTCTGTAGGTCCCTGTTGGGGAGGGGGGAAGCTGCTGCTGTTTGGAACCCTAACACTTTGTAGGAAATAAGTCCCCTGTGATGTGTGTTGGATCACGCAAAGATTCTGAAAATAGAATTATGGATGAGAGTTGGTTCCTATGGGCAGCTATATATGAACTTAGCTGTTCTTAAAATGCAGGGTGAAGGCGATAGCCTGCATTCCTTTTAGAAAACAACTGGCTTTAGGTAATGTTACTGAACTGATAAGAATACAGCCTGTATTAGCTGCTCTCTTGTTGCTGTGACCAAATACCTGACAAGAAGAATTAAGAGAAGCATTTGGTTCCCAGTCTGAGGGAATACAGTCCATTGTGGCTGGGAAGGCATGGCAGCAGGTTGTATCATGGTGGCAGCAGGGTGCAACTGGCCCATCTCAAATCTTAGAACAGGAAGCAGAGATTACGCAGGAAGCAGGAACTGGCTGTAAAATCCCAAGGCCCAACCCAGTGACTCTTTTCTCCAGCAAAACTCTACCTCTGAAAGTTTCCACAGCTTTCCAGAACAGTATCAACCAAGGACCAAGTTTTGAAACACCTGGCCCTATGGGGAACAGTTCACATTTAAACAGCTTGGAGCTTGGTTGTGTTTAGATATACTTAAATAATAGACTGACCAATTTTGGCCACTTGGTAGAAAAAGAATGACAGATACAGCTGTGGCCTCTATAAAGTCATTCATCCTTTATCCTCTACATGCGAAAGGCCTATGCAAAGCTTACTCTGGGGTTAGCAGTGCAGCTCAGAAGACATGATCTCATTATTTCAGGGGAGATGGGAGCTGTGTCATGTGACTCTGAAGCTAGAGGTTGGCTCTAGAATAAGGTGTCTAGACATCCCTCTTCCACATAGGATTCATCCTATGACCTGCCTATCAGTCCACGGCAAAACCCTGGGAAGCAATGACAGGACAAAGGACAAAGGAGGTCCAGCCAGATAAAATGTTATAAAAATGCATTTCAGAGAGGGGCTCTTGGCCTGGTTTACTGATTTTTCCCCTAGTGGCTCCTAGAAAATTAATTCTTGAAATTTCCCATCACTGGGTCTTGTAAGTGAATAGACTGAAAGGAATAGTGAATAAAAACTGAACTATACATCATTAAGTTTCTGTGGGAGAAAAATAAAAAAGCAGCAGCCCTCTCTGTAAAGTGATTTTAAAGGTCAGGCTATCCCCAATGTGTTGACCTTGTCCCTGATGATTAGAAATACAAAAAGTTGTTCTGAGGGATGAGAGAGAGCCACAGCCAATAGACATTTTGAGAATCTGAGAGTCAATAAAAGGAATATTGCCTAAGGGCTAAGGAGAAGACGAGGAGCAGAAGCAAAAACAAAGAAGTTGCTGCAAGGTAGCCTGAAGGCAAAAGAAATAAAAACAGATAATTTGGACAAACAGGTGAGCAGGCAGGGGACAAAGAAAGAAGATTGTCCATGGGCTAAGCATGGCTCAGAGCTGACCTGGTCTGGGGACGTGCAGGGGGACTGGGCCAAGAAAGTGGTACAAGGAACGTAAGAGACTTGTGATCCAAATCATTTCCCACAATTCACTTCCATGGACAAAATTTCCAGATTAATGACTTTATTTGGTTGTGGTTGGTTTCAGAGTCTCTGCTAAAATAGAGTTCAACTGTCAGTATTATGAAGTAATATGGCAAATATTTTCAGTCTCTTCTTTGAACTCCATGGAATAGTTTAGAACGAGGAGACCAGGATGTCAGAGAAGAGGGAGGATGTTGTCTAAATATATTTGAAGGCTCTGGGAACCTTGAACTGGAATGAGATCTTAGTATCAGTCACTCACTCTATTATGTTATCTAGGGTGAAGTTAGAATAGTAGTTTGTGGAGGCCAGCTTAAGACTGGGCCCATCAACATTTCATCATCATCGATAGGGGAGAGGCTCATGAGTCTCCACCCCTCTCTGAGGAACTATTGGCAGTTAGTGATTGCTCAGGAAGGGGTTGTCATTTTCTTCAATGGTATAGTCATTTTTAAGTTGCCTAAGCTCTATCAAATAACCCCCACCCATGTTCACCCAAGCCACCCTAATTAAATTCAACAGTCACCAGAAAAAAAGGACGACATGAAAATAAGAGGGAGATTTGTTGGGAAGAATAATTTCAGCAGGAGATGGAAGGGGATGAAAGGGAAATGGCTGGTGAAAATGCTCAAAATTCATTATATGCATGTATGAAATCGTCAGGGCAAGGTGTGGTCCCTTCAGTTAGCTACAGACAAGGATCAGCAATGCATCTGAGAAGGATTAGATTTGTCAATTTGACAGGGTCACCTGGGAAGAGGGAACCTTAATTGAGGAGTTTCCTCTATCGGCTGGCCTGTGGGCATGTCTGTGAGGCATTTTATTGATTTCTAATTGATGTAGGAGGGTGGTGGGCAGGTGGGCCTGGACTGTATAAGTAAAGTATATGAGCAAACCAGGGGAAGCAAGCTAGTAAACAGCATTTCTCTGTGGTCTCTGCTTCAGTTCCTGCCTCTAGGTTCCTGCTTTGAGTTCCTACATTGGCTTTCTTGAAGATGGCCTGTGAACCTTAAGATGTGATAAATCCTTTCCTCTCCAAGTTGCTTTTGGTTAGTGTTTTATTATAGCAACAGGCTAATTAGGAGAGTTGATTCACTTCTCTAAGGAGGAGACAAAAAAGATAGTGAGTGGTTCCCAGCCATGTGGTCATGGCTGATAGCATCCACCAAGAACAGTGAGGTCAAGACCAGGTACAGTTGGCTGCGTAGCAGCCTGCCCAATTCATGTTTGCCTAGAACTTCAGAATGAGACTTTATTTGGAAATATAGTCTTTGCAGATGTAGTTAGTTAAATTGGGATCATACTGATTAGTGTATGTAGTCACCCAAGGCCTCCTTTATTTATTAGAGGAAGTGGACAGAGATTCACATATAGATGTGATACAGGGAAGAAAGCCTGAAGTTGGGTGATAACTGCTACAAGTCAACGAATGCCAGGAGTCACCAGCAACCACCAGGGGGGCACAGAGGCCTAGGGTAGTTTTATGGAGGACGGCTTCCAGAAAGAACCAACCCTATTGACACATTGATTTTGAACTTTCTGCCTCTAGATCCTTGAGAAAAAACCCTTGTGCTGTTAAATGCCACACAGCTTATGGTACTTTGTTATAGTTGCTATAAGGGAAATTGACTATGCCAGGATCTAAGGATTCGTTTCCATCCACCAAGAAGGATGGATAGAGCCCGGAAACATAGAGACAGTACTGAACTGAATACAGCACCTCAAGGCCAGAAAAGCATCTTAGAGTGGGCAGGGCTCCCAGAAAGTATGGTGTGGGGTAACTGCAGCTGCTCCTACAGCTCTCTGCATCAGTCAGGGACTGTGTGTGGAGCCCTGTGTGCCTGTCGATACCATAGCCAACAGCACATGTAACTCTGGATTTTTTTTCATGTATTCCTTGTGGTTAAGTGTCTTGCCAGGAATCCCTGAGGCTCTATATGCTCAAAACCTTCATGTGAAGAACATGGGAACAAGTTAAGTAACAATTTAGAACTTCTTTGGAGTGAGTTTGATTTTAAGCCTCTTAGGAGGGCGTATTTGGGAGAGTAAGAGTCTAGATAACAGCCCCTAGAGCTTTCCCTGGGATGATTTGGCTTTAAGCCCCGCAAGGAGGCCAGATTTGGGATCACTGGCCAGCCAGTCCAGCCAAATTAGTGAACTCTGGGTTCAGTAAGAGACTCTGTCTTAAAAGTAAGACAGGAAGCACTAAGGAAGACTCTAAAATTGACCTCTGGCCTCTGTGTGCACATGTGCACATGTGTGTGCAACCCCTCTTCTTCCCTCCCAAAGTTCTCATAAGTCATAGGCTTATAAAGATGTGAAGGCAGAGATTGAGTTTGATTACATGTTGCTGATGGTGAATGCTCCCTCAGACTACTTTTGAATTTTTCTTAGAAGAGTCTGTTCAAAGAAAACAAGAGTTTCTTTGCATTTGAACCGTTTGCCAACTAATTCCAGAGGAGGGAGTTCTCAGAACAGCACAGGCCTAGCAGATATGAAACATTTAAGCACACAGAGGGCAGTGGGAAATCTGTTCAAACTTAAGTGACTTTGAATGTGATACCCTGATTATCTACTAGAGGGAATTATAGGAAGTAAATGGTAAGGTATGTAGGGGAGTTTGGAATAGGGAATTGTCAGAAAGCCCCATTAAGCCTGAGCGGGCTTATTAGAGATGCTGCCCAATGCTTGGATTCAAAGCTACATTTAACTTGGCTTCTTTCACTCTTCTTCTGAGCTTTTAGTTGAGCCCTGGAGAAGGAGGGTATTTCATAGCAGGATAGAGTTGTATTTGCTAATTCCTAAGGATTAGCAGAAAGTGTATTAATGAGATCTCTATCAGGGCCTGCTGTGGTTATGGGGGGTCTGATTCAGATTTCCTTGCCCTTTTTGATATTTCTTAAGACTCAGGATTCTATTCAATTAAAAAAATGTATATGCAGTGTCTACTTTAGGGCCAGGGATGGGCTTAGCATGCTATACTCAAGACACAGTTTTGAGAGGCAGAGTTTAATGAAGAAACCTCTGTTTAGTCAGCATTACCCTCAGAGCTGGATAGAATGGGCTGTGTATGGTAGTGCAGGCCAGTCAGAGAACCCAGAGTCCAGACTGAACACTCACATAGTCCTGGTTCCCATTTCTACCCTTTGCATCAATCTGACCTTCCACGGCCTTCCTGCAACACACACACACACACACACACACACACACACACACACACACACAAGAGAAGAGAGAGAGAGAGAGAGAGAGAGAGAGAGAGAGAGAGAGAGAGAAAGAGAGAGAAACCCTTATGGTCCATAAAGGAATGATTCCAAGAGCCCCTGTGGATGCCAAAATCAGCAAATATTCTAGTTCCCTATATAAATAACTCAATATTTTCATACGGCCTATCCACATTTTCCCATAGCCTTTAAATTATCTCCAGATTACTTAAATTCCTAATACCATGTAAATATTACACAAGTAATTTTTATATTGTTTAGGGAATAATTACAAAAGGAAAGTTTACATATTCAATAGAAGCGAATTTTTCTTCGAAATATGTTTAGTTCACAATTGGTTAAGCCTGTGGGTGCAGAACCTACAGGTTGAAGGTTATGGATGTGCTCCATAATTGTTCATCAGACTGCAGATATGATGGTCACCTAGTGGCATTATAACTATTTTAGTTTGTACAAGTACACTTTAATGTTGAAAGAATGATCACACTGCCTAAGGGAATTTCTCTTATAATGTATACATTATGAAATGGTGAATGATTGTGTGTGTGTGTGTGTGTGTGTGTGTGTGTGTGTGTCTTAGTTGGGCACACACACATTCACAATTGTTCTAGAACCTTATGTCTTGGACTTTGTGGTTTGAACCTTGTGGATTGCTGCTGCTTGTTGGTTAGTGTAGTATTTCTTTTTTAGAATCATAGGAAATTGGTGATGACATGCTGATTTTGAATTTGGAGTGACTCTCACTCTTGTTAGACACAAGATGAGTTCAGTGCTCTGCTTTATCAATGGCCGACTACCAAGTGCATGCTGAGCCACTTGTGTGTATGTCCACATGTTGGTCCCACCCACTTATGTTTTGTCCATAGTTTTGCCTGTAGATTATAGGAACTGAGGGCAGTAAGATGTAATAGCAATAGGAAGTCCATTTCCTCTCAGCCTGAACCAGTGAGGGAGAGGCTTTACTGGATGTATTAGTTTTACATTTTCTTATTCTATGAAGAGAGTGTCCAAACCCAAAGATGATGAATTGGAGCTTGGCTGCAGTCCTAAGCAAGGGTGAACTCTATATGGGCATCTGATAGGTGATGAAGCAGTATTTCACGGTTTTGGACCTAGCATGAAAATTAGCCTTTAGGCATTCTGATGACAAGAAAGAGGGCTGTGGTCTTTGGAAAGATGTGGGAAGTAGGGTAATGCCCTTACCTGGGAAAGCATTCTGGTGGGAATTTAAAAACATGGGGACGTGTGGGCTGTAATAATAATTGAGACTAAGCATCTAGTGGACTTTCTAGTCTTAATCCTTGTGATTATTGATGAAGTTAGCTTGGGCTATACTGTAGTCATGGGGCTTCTAAAACCTTTCCGGGAATAGGGCTGTGGAGACTTTGGGGCTATGTCAGCTACTGGGAAGGGAGAATGATGGTTGGGTTGAGCAGTGACTGTGGTTCTTTTCTTGAGGCTTTAAACCCAGAGGGCACTGCCACTGACAATATGCCCTGCCATTAAGTGTAATTTATACAGTTCATGTCAGAGTCACATGCCTCCAGGAAAAGAACATAAGCCTTGGAACCATTAGCTCTGGAAGCATCTTAAGACCTTATACCCTATCCCTCTGAACTTCAGTTGATTCTTAAGTCAGTTGAGATGGGAGAGGCAGAACCATTTACATGCTTGATTATAAAATGGACAGATGGATAAGGAAAGCTTTGTTATCCTTTGAGTAGTCCCCTCTACATGTGAGTTGTTGTCTGAGTACTTCCCTTATGCCTGCTTCCTCCTTTTCAGGGCATGCTTTAGCTTTGGGATCTGGAGAGTTTCTCCCAAGAGCTCTCTCCCTTTGACACGAGTGTGCTCCTTCCCTTCTTCAGTTAGACAGATCAGTGGAGTACTTGGCCCTGAGCACTAGCTCAGATGCAAGTGCTTTGATTTCCTGTTTCCTTTAATATTTTCAGAGATCAGGAAGATTTCCTTCTCTTTTTGAATGGAGCTCTGCTGCTAGCTAGCAACAACAAAGGAAGTTGAAGTTAGGACAAATTAGGACCCCTAGTTGATCTGCGTGCCAGATTCCACAAGGGGAAAAGACAGTGCCCTACAATTCGGAGTCCTTCAAGTTGGAGGCAAACAGGACTACTCTGAAAATTCCTTGGGAAAGTGCGTTGAGATGAAGTAGCTTCTAGGAGAAGTGAGAAGTGACAGCCACTCACAGCCCCATCTCATTAGATATCACCTCTGAGGCATCATTAACAAATTTGAGTACCAACAGAGTGTAAAAGAAACGCTGCCCCCTGGAGACTGCACAGCACTTTGAGCTGGGTGTAGGGTTGGCCTGAGCGTCTTAGAGTCAGATGTGTACCACATGATAACTTGAGAAGAAGACCTAGTATTTGGCTCTTTTTTGGATAGATGTTTGAGAGACTGCTATATGACTGAAGGATCAGCAATGAGGCTAGCTTTCACGCTTTCCACTGCCTGCGTTTTAGAGGGGCTAGGAACCTCCATGTTTCAGCTATGTAGATCTTGAATTTGGACTTGAAATGACGACTCGTTTGACATATATATTTCCACCAAAATATATTATTCTGTCACCCTTTTATTTGAAAATGTCAGCATTTCCCACAGAACATTGGCCAAAAATGTAATATAATAAAGACAGATAAATATTTTGTATTAGTTATACTCACTAAAAAGATACAAATAAAAACTGGAAAGTCAAAAAATAAGCATACATGGTATGTGTGAGATGCATCAATCTGTTTTATTTACATAAAATATACAATAAAAAGAGAGACTGCTTTATTGATGTTTATGTCTGTGGTGTGAATTAGCTAAAATCTATGCTTTCCTGTGTTCATTCTAAGAGCAAAGGATCAGGAATGCATCCCTGTCCTCTGTTTCCTTTCAACTAAAGGCACATTGGCTGTCCATGCACTATTATAGGTGGATTGGGCTCCTTCTCCAGGGTCTCATATACTAAGGCTTGGCATTGATAATGAATCAACCAGAGAGTTTGGGGACATGGAGGTCAAAGAGATCAAGGAACGTTGAGAGCTCCAGGGAAGGCAAATGAGCAGCACAGATGCTGGAGAGGGAGGGGAGTGTGGAGGAGATGCTCAGTGGTGTTTCCAATCATTTCCGACAGAAATTTCCTAGCATGAAGTGGGGCAAGGGAAGGGTAACAAGGGCTTAAAGAAGCTGCTCCTTATTAGCCTTCACATGTGGTTGGAAGTACAGCTTTCCCTACCCCCCCAAATTACATGCTGCTTGACAAATCACTACTGTTTTTTCCTCACTGATATTTTATCTAAGTGCCTCTTCAATCCATTTGTTTTGTGGCTGAAAAAAAAGATCTTTAGAAAAGTTCAATAACTTCATAAATTTCCATCTATAGAGCAAGTGGTATATGAAAAGCCTTTCAAATTGCACTTGTAAAATATTTCTCTGCCTTGGTACTTATCCATTTCACTTTGTGGTCCCAGAAATGTGTCACCGGCAATCGTTTCCTGGGTTTGGACATCTTCTACTCCCTCTACTTGAAAAGATCTTGTACATGTTTCCATTATATACACAGAGTTCTTTGTACTATATTGGATATAAGTAATTTTTTGAAGATAGAGCACATCACTCCAATACATTGTAGGTGGTTTTGGAAATTGGCATAAGGCTTCGCTGAAAGCAATTTAACTGACTGTATCAAGAGCCTTAAAATGCTCATTGGCTCTCTTCAGACTAACAGTTCCATTTCTTAACATCTATGTGGAAGAAACAATCTAAGCATCACAAATATGCATAAACAAAGATATTCATTATGCTCTTACACATATATGTACACACGTTTTTAAAAAACTATAAACAACTTAAATGTTAAACAAGTAAAGCCTGTTTATATAAATTGGCAAAGCTATTTAAAAATGAGTTAATAAAATAGCACTTATGAGGACTACAACACAAAAAATCCAAACAAGTGATGGCATGATTTAATGCCAATTGTCAGGTAGGCAGTTGCACATCTCAAATGCACATGACAATATAAAGATGTGCACATTACACCAAAGATGGGAAGGGGTCATATCACCATGTTGATGGTGGTTGGGTTTAGACGCTTGTATACTGAATGAGCTCTACAGTTTTTTCTTTCTGTTCTTGTGCTAATTTTCCAAAAGTGTTTTAATGTTTGTAGATACTTCCAATTGAAAACAAGCAAACAAAACCATACAACATTCATATGTATCTCAGTGTTTGCCGGCTCATAATAAACAGACTTTTTTTTCAACTTTTAAACTTCAGGGGTCTAAATTTGATTAAGAACTGTTGTATGAAATGTAAAAAAACTCAATAAAATAAAAAATACCATCAATCAAATGACTTGTGCAAATAAAAATAAGCAGAATTTATAGCATGTACTTAGTTTATAAACAATTGCATTTCTATAAGAAAAATGACTGTGATATGATCGAAAAACCATCGGCTTGGGATTCTGGAGATGGGTCCAAGTCCTGGCATGAATGGTGTGTGTAATTAAAAACAAAGTTGAGCTCACTAATTTTTGTGCTGGAGGGACACTGAATCCTGTCTTGGTTTCTGTATCTGGAACTCAGTCCTAGGCTTTCCCTAAGTGGAGTAAAAGGAAAGAGAAGGGTAAGTTCAATTCTACAGATTAGCAGAGTCCATCACAGTCACAGAATGCTAAGAGGGTTATTTCAGAGATTATTTTTTTTGTTGATGAAGTGACTTCTCAAGAAATGAGCATTATCAGGGCCAGAAAGATGGGTCAGTGGTTAAAAGCACTTGTGGCACAGTCATGAGGCCTGTAGTTCCAGTTCCAGCACCCATGTAACAAGCCAGGTGTCTTATACACACCTGTAACTTCAGCTCCAAAGGGGCAAGACAGAAAGATTGCTGGGGCTTGCTAGCTTCCAGCCTAGGCAAGGAAACAGGAGCAGCAGATGAAATACCCTATCTCAAGGGGAAAAATAGAAAGTGCTAGAGGGAGACACTTCTGCAAACGTGTGTGTACTTGCAAACATACATGTGCACATACGCTCACACGCATCAATACTAAATAAATCTTAAACAAAGAAACAAAAACAAATGAGATTCAGCATTTGGGATTTGCAGGAGCAGGTGGTTTCTTTTATACCCAGACCTCCGAAAAGTAATCTTCATTTCGAAACTTTTACTTATGAAAATTGTACTTAAGTACATCTATTATGTGGGATAATCTATTATAAGAATGTTATACATAATTAAAAGTCACTTTTCTTTCATATTGGTATATTTGTCCATTGTATGTTTGTTCATTGAAACTATATAGTTTTTTAAAAATTGAAACTTAATTTAATAAGATTAGATACCTGTTTCTTTAATAGACGTCAATGTTTGTCCTTTAAAAAAACCCAACAATGGATGGTGTGATTAAGTCATTTTTCATTTCTGTTCTGCTGTTTCATCCATAAAATGAAAGCTTTGCTGTAGAAGAATCCATAGTCCCCAGGAGTATGCTAATATTTTGTGATGTAGAAAATAAACAAGCAGAGGTTTGAGAGCAGAAACAAGGTGGAACTTAGATGGAGATCCTGTAAATCCAATGGTTTGGATGGTACTTGATGTTAAGCATAACATTATGTCCCGATTTTCCATTGCCATTTGGTTATAGACTATCTAAAAAGTCCTTTGTGTGTATATGTATATTCATATGTGTGTGCGCATATGTGTACACTTGCATATGATGGCCATAGGATGACCTTGGGTATCATTCCTCAGGAGCCATTCACCTTGTTTTTTGAGACAGGGGTCTCTCACTGTCCTGGAGTTCACCAAATAAGCTAGACTGGCTGGCCAGTGAGCCCCTAGAGAGTCACTTGTTTCTACCTTCCTGGAACTGATGTTACAAGCACATGTAACACCGTACCTAGGTTCCTTTTAAAAGTATTTTGTTTATTATTCTTATTTTATGTGTATTCCCTGCATGCATGTAAGTGTACCTGTGTTGTACAATGCCCATAGAGGTCAGGAGAGGGCATTGGATCCCCTGGAACTGGAGTTATGGATGGTTGTTAGGCCAGGTGGGTGCTGGGAATTGAACCCAAGTCCTCTCCAAGAGCAGTCAGTGCTCTTAACTGCTGAGCCATCCCTCTAGCCCCACACCTAGGCTCTTTACATGGGCTCTGGAGATGAAGCTCAGGTCTTCAGGTTTGCTGAGTGAACTGTCTCCCAGGGCTATGGTGATACATTTCCTATGGCAATCACACTATCACTCCTATAGACACATATGCACTCATATACACACTCATGTACACACTCATGTACACTCACACTCACACACACACACACACACACACACACACTTCAACATTCATGCATTCAACAAATATTTCTTGAGCCCCACACTCCGGGTTGGGGATACCAGATAGGCATTTCCCACAGCTTATGGAGCTGATGTTCTTTAGTTGTCCATATCTACAATTGTGGGTGCTGCTGGATGCCATCTAGGGAGGATAAAGTTACATGCTTGAAGTATCAAGAGAGCACTAAGCCAGAATTCACTATTGCACACTGAATGGTCTTTGTAACTCCAGATGCTACACATTTCCAATGAAGGCAAAACCAAACTAGTCTGAAATAATCCAGGTTTAGGATAGCTCAGGATAAAGAAAACAGAGGATTCTATGCTAGCACATTCAAAGCAGAGTTGGACATCCAAGGAAGGCTGGAGAATGCAAAGGGGACATTGATATTTATTCAACAGTGCACTCATGAACCATACCTTGCAGTGCTCTCCAGATTCAAGAAGTGCTATCCCTACCTGTGTTTCACAGTTGTAGAAGCTGAAATCCCAGGAGGGGTGTGGGTATTGAAGAAAGAGAAGCTGGACAGATCCTTTCCTTATTTAATAGGCCACTTTAGGTTATGCCTTGGACAGCTTCTACAACTGTAAAGCACAGATAGGGATAGTACTACTTGAATCTAGAGAGCACTGCAAGGTATGGTTCATGAGCACACTGTTGAATTAAGGACTTATGGCGTGGAGGGAAGATATGGGCCTTCCAAGAAAGGACCTGTTTTCTCATTGTAGAATTCATCAATCTCTCGACTCTGTGAGACCAGACTTTCAGTCTCCCTCCCTGCCTCAAAAAATGTATGTTTTATGTTGTCTGTAATAGAGGACTCATGTCTTATTGATTCCAGCCTGCATGCTGGCCCTGAAGCATTCAGACTCAGATGAGAGAGAGAAGAAATCAATTCACATCCCAGGGTGCAGTGCTGTTTCCAACTTTACTGGATTATCTTGCCCCTCCCTTTTAAACTGTGGAAGAGCTGCCCAGTGTCTTTACTTTGAATGAGTGCCATATGGTCATAGCAGCCCTTCTGGGGTTTGTAGCCACAGTACTCAACAAAGAAGTCAGCTGCATCTTCCGTTCTTGATCAGATGGCATAGGGAGCTCATAGTCAACTGGATCTACTGTTGGCATGTCATCAGGCAGGGGGTATAATTGATGCCAATGACCTACCTTCTGTGCAAATTGTCTTCTGGTTTAAGTGCTTCTTCCAGATGTCGCAGCCTTCATGCCTAGGTTTTCTTGGTACCACTGGCTCAGAAAGAATTTCTTGCGCTCTCATTTGGTGTTCATAACTCTGTACTGTGCATTGTGCAGAATCACAAAGCAAAGTCCTGGCTTTGAAGGAATCACATGTGAAATAGGAATTGTTACAGCATAAGGTCTAGGAAAAATGAGGTGGTTATCAGTGTGAACTTTTCTAGAAAGTTAGAAAAGAGACAGATCAATTAGAGATGGAATACTTAAAGCATAGACCAGCCAGGGTTGTATTTAACAGACAGCATTTGGACAGTGTGTGAGAAGAGATATGTTAGCCCTTAGATTTCTTGACATAATTCAGGATTTTCATCTACAAAATCAAGTTCAACCTTCCTATTTACTCCTTATTACTTGCTCAGTCAAGTTCCATTATGGAGAACTTGCTCTGGGCCAGGCACAGATACAGAAATCAGTGAGATACAATTCTTGATGCAAAGAGATGCTGTATCACTATCTGAAGGGGGAACCATTCACTATGCTGTAGTTACTGTGATTGAGTCTAAGTTCTGTAATTGGTGAGCATATAAAGTACTAATGAGATCAAAATGTCATAATGAAACTCATTATTTTATATAATGAATATACACTAATACAATCAAATAAAATAAACACGCAACTACAAATAATTGAATGACTATTTCTGTGGCAGGAGAAATAACTCAGAAAAAAACAACGAAGGGGAGTTGACATTGGAACTTTGTGAAAGATGCATGGCCATTCATAAGTAGAAAAAAGTCATTCCAGCAGACCAACAGAGTCAAACCAAAGAGCTTAGTAAAGGGGCTTAATAGGGTGAGGGAACAAGAAGAATCATGGGCAGACAGAGCTCAGGGGAGGTCGGAAAGTACTGAGTAAATGAGAGACCAGAAATAGCACATGGAACATGTGCAGGTTCAACCGACATCAAAGGAAGAAGCGTTTTAGGTTAGAGATGAGAGAGATGGTGAGCATCTGGACAAGGAGAAGGCCACTGGAGATGGTTATGGACACACTAAACTCATGTTTAGTTAGTCAGCGGTCATTGAAGATGAATGAGAAAGCATTGTGCTGGTTCTTTTCCCAGATCTCTCTGAGCTGGCAGTTGCATCCACTTCCTGGTTGTGTGAGTGTGTGTTCCTAAGTCCTTACTTACAGTGTCCTCCTCTCTGGAAGTCTGACATTCTCCAAACAAGAACAGATTTATCTAGTGTATCACACAGACTTCCACACTGGAACCTGATTGGCATAGAGAGTATAAAAAGCTGTCCTCTCAGTCTCCAGAAGACAGCATCATGGTGCCGTCTGTAGTCCAACTACCTGTGGGACCAAATGAAGCTGTTCTCCAGTCGAGGCTGCAGCCTTGTTCAGTACCTTCCCTTTCCCATTCTTCCTCCCTCTTTTCTCTTTTCCTGAGAGTACTTGCTCAATAAATCCCTTGCAGAGGGACCCCCATCTAAAGCTCTACTTTCAGTTATCCCGACTTCAGAGAGGGCTGGATAAGTAAGGGAACTGTCATACGAGCCCCACATGTTTCCTTTAAAGTAAAGCTGACTAGAGATGCAGAACACTGAGTGAAGAAGTGTTAGGGACTGGTTGGGTTTGCTTTTTTTTTTC
Source organism: Nannospalax galili (assembly GCF_000622305.1). Classification (NCBI taxonomy): domain Eukaryota; kingdom Metazoa; phylum Chordata; class Mammalia; order Rodentia; family Spalacidae; genus Nannospalax; species Nannospalax galili. The sequence goes on from NW_008330588.1 coordinate 1,328,173, forward strand.
TTAAGCAGTTGAAAAATTTAGGAGGAAGCTCAGACTCTAAATGTCTCCAACCCGAGAGGTTATGGCCATCATCACAGTTTGTGACTATATGATACTTGTATTAGTCTGTTTAGTGTTACTGTGACAAAACCCAGAGTCTGAGCACTTTATAAGAAAAAAATTATATAGTTCACAGTTTTAGATGCTGAATGTCTATAATTGGGGTTCTGTTGTTTCAGTTTCTAGTGAGGTACCCCTTTGTCACACCACAACATGACAGAGGCTTCATGGTGGGAACAAGAGGGAGAGGGACATCATATGACAAACCAGGAAATGAGAGAGGGAATCAGGGGCCAGGCTAATTCTTTTTAACAACCCACTCTCCTGGAAGCTAAATGTCTTGTTCAGCACCTTCCCTGCAAGAACTATGTTCATTCCCTCCTGGGGTGGTGCCCTCAATGATCTATTTACCTCCTATTAGTCACCTCCCCGTTTTAAAGGGTCCCCCAACATTGCCACATTAGAAACCAAGATCCA
>NW_008330588.1:1329325-1349617 GCF_000622305.1 Nannospalax galili
AAGTAGAAAAAAGTCATTCCAGCAGACCAACAGAGTCAAACCAAAGAGCTTAGTAAAGGGGCTTAATAGGGTGAGGGAACAAGAAGAATCATGGGCAGACAGAGCTCAGGGGAGGTCGGAAAGTACTGAGTAAATGAGAGACCAGAAATAGCACATGGAACATGTGCAGGTTCAACCGACATCAAAGGAAGAAGCGTTTTAGGTTAGAGATGAGAGAGATGGTGAGCATCTGGACAAGGAGAAGGCCACTGGAGATGGTTATGGACACACTAAACTCATGTTTAGTTAGTCAGCGGTCATTGAAGATGAATGAGAAAGCATTGTGCTGGTTCTTTTCCCAGATCTCTCTGAGCTGGCAGTTGCATCCACTTCCTGGTTGTGTGAGTGTGTGTTCCTAAGTCCTTACTTACAGTGTCCTCCTCTCTGGAAGTCTGACATTCTCCAAACAAGAACAGATTTATCTAGTGTATCACACAGACTTCCACACTGGAACCTGATTGGCATAGAGAGTATAAAAAGCTGTCCTCTCAGTCTCCAGAAGACAGCATCATGGTGCCGTCTGTAGTCCAACTACCTGTGGGACCAAATGAAGCTGTTCTCCAGTCGAGGCTGCAGCCTTGTTCAGTACCTTCCCTTTCCCATTCTTCCTCCCTCTTTTCTCTTTTCCTGAGAGTACTTGCTCAATAAATCCCTTGCAGAGGGACCCCCATCTAAAGCTCTACTTTCAGTTATCCCGACTTCAGAGAGGGCTGGATAAGTAAGGGAACTGTCATACGAGCCCCACATGTTTCCTTTAAAGTAAAGCTGACTAGAGATGCAGAACACTGAGTGAAGAAGTGTTAGGGACTGGTTGGGTTTGCTTTTTTTTTTCTTAAGCAGTTGAAAAATTTAGGAGGAAGCTCAGACTCTAAATGTCTCCAACCCGAGAGGTTATGGCCATCATCACAGTTTGTGACTATATGATACTTGTATTAGTCTGTTTAGTGTTACTGTGACAAAACCCAGAGTCTGAGCACTTTATTAGAAAAAAATTATATAGTTCACAGTTTTAGATGCTGAATGTCTATAATTGGGGTTCTGTTGTTTCAGTTTCTAGTGAGGTACCCCTTTGTCACACCACAACATGACAGAGGCTTCATGGTGGGAACAAGAGGGAGAGGGACATCATATGACAAACCAGGAAATGAGAGAGGGAATCAGGGGCCAGGCTAATTCTTTTTAACAACCCACTCTCCTGGAAGCTAAATGTCTTGTTCAGCACCTTCCCTGCAAGAACTATGTTCATTCCCTCCTGGGGTGGTGCCCTCAATGATCTATTTACCTCCTATTAGTCCCCTCCCCGTTTTAAAGGGTCCACCAACATTGCCACATTAGAAACCAAGATCCAAGTACACGAAACTTTGTTGCATAAACCACCAGCAAATTATATCAACATCAAAACTATGAGAGTGCTTACGGGAATGGGTGAGAAAAATAAAGACAGCCTAGGATGATCTCGGAGGAATATGAATGTATTATATTGAACAGAAATGTGGCGGGCCGCAAAGGAGACTTGCTTTTCCTTTATTACCTCAGGTAAAAATTGTGTTTGTATGTCCTCTTATTATTCTCCTAACATGCTTTCAAGTTGTGACCCTATACCCATGAATGTGAGTTCCTTTGTGTGTGTCTACATGTATACAATGAAAAATGCTCCATAAGATCAGATTTACTCTCACTGTCAACTACATATGATGCACCTAAAATTTTCTATTTTAACAAAAATGATGGTGTACAATCTAGCAAGTTGATCTCTTTTTTTTAGCTACTGGTTGGTCCTAACTTTCAAAAACAGTTGAGATTGGGCTGGTGAAATGGCTCAGCAGACAAAGGTGCTTGCTGACCAGTATAATGAGCTGAGTTCAGTCCCTGGGTTCTACATGGTGGAAGGGCAGGACAGATTCCTGTAAATTGTCCTCTGACTTTCACATATATGCTGTGGCGGGTGCAAGTGTGGGCAAGTGTGTACGCACATGCGCAAGCACACACCACGCATGCGCACAAACCAAGTAAATAAACAAGGAAACCAAATAGTTTAAATAGTAGCTTATAAGCTGAAAGCATCACCAAATATAGTTGGACTTTTCTCTTGAAAAAGGAAAGCTGTCAGGGTGGAAAACTGTCCTTCTTTATCTTGTTTTAGAAATTAGCACATTTCAATTTATTTTTCTAACATTTTATTTTTATTTAGTAATTTACTCTCTCTCTCTCTCTCTCTCTCTCTCTCTCTGTGTGTGTGTGTGTGTGTGTGTGGTGTGCATGCATGGCCACACTTGCCACAGTGCTTGAATGGCAGTCAGAAGACAGCTTTGTCAGTTAGTTTTCTCCTTCTACCTTTATGTCCATTCTGAGAATTGAACTTGAGGTGCCAGGCTTGTGTGACAAGAGCCTTTACCCACTGAACCATTTCTCTGGTCCTTGGTTCCTTTTTCTATTTGCTTCTCTATTTTAATATATTCTGATATTTTATTCTTGAATTATTAACATAAAATCTATGTATCTATATTTCACATATGCTTTTAAAATTATCTTGTCATTCTCAATATGTATAGCATTTAAAAAAATTTGCATACTTACAATTTCAGAACCAAATAAACAAAACTAAAAAAAACACAACACACAACACACCACACCCAACCCTGCTATACAGTGAGGATAAAATTTTCCTGCTTTAAGACACCAAGGACTGGAGAGAATTAGGTAACCACTAGACGGCAACAACAACAGAGAGCCAGGTAGGGCAGGGCCTGTGAAGGCTGCTGGGGGAGCCGTAGGGAGAACTGCACCAGGAGCACAGGCTTCCCAGTGGGAACTCTAATCCACTTCCATGCAAGATGCATCCCCAACACCCTCAGTGAGTGGATCTCACCAGAAACAACAACACTGGACTCCTCTACGGCTCATCTTTATCAGTACCCAGTTCTAGTTTGATCCTGTGGTAGATGTGATTGGAGGGGGTCTGAGGATCCTCGAGGGCGAAGCCAGAGGAGAGCAGAGTGGTTTCAAATAGCAGCACCACCAGGTCCTTGCGAGCCTTGTCATTTTTTGTCCGGCTAAGTCTTCTGCCATAGGGTCTCCATGACAGGGTGGTCAGGGTGGATCTCCAGGTGCTTTTTGGCCATCATGTAGCCCATTGTAGAGTTGTCTCAAAGTGCCTGGGCCTTCATGGTCTACCCCATGTTGGCCGTTCAGCCGTAGGTGCTTGGCATGATGCAGTAGGGTGAAGACACAAACCCACTGCAGATCGTCACCTCCTCAACCTTCTTTTCCAAGGTTTCCCTCATGAGCTTGCAGAGATTCTCAAAACTTGCCTTGCTCTCCTCCAATTTCTTCTTCTCCTCCTCATCTTTTGGTAGCTTCAGGCCCTTCTTCATCAAATTAGTTTTCTAACGTATATTTATATATCTATGTATATGTTTGTTCAGGTGTCAGTATGCAAGAGGCAAGAAAGGCTTATATGAAATGTAGAAGTCAATCTTCCCAGAATGTTTACATTTCTGGGCAGTCTAATTTTTATCCTTGTTCTATAATTTTTATTTTTTTACATAAAGAACTATTGAGAGTTTTGATCAGTAATAAAGTTACAAGATAAGAAAGAACTTATAATCAAGAAAATTTGTGGATAATTTTGTTGTGTAACTTCATCTTAAGATATAATTTTATAATTTAAATGATCATTACCAAAAACTGTATTTTACTTGGTTATATATTACATATATTTAAATTTATGAATTTCTTATCTAGAAGTCAGATAGCTTCATGTTTTAAGTTAGCGATAATTTAAAATTAATTCCTTGAAAGACTCATACAATGTATTTTGATCATAGTCACCCTTCCCCATTTTTCTTAGCTATACCTGCACATTCCCATGCCCCCCCTCTACTTTATGTTCTTTTTTAAAAGTCCTCTCAGTCTTCTTTATGTCCCCCAAATACTTTTGGGTGTGGGACCATCCACTGAAGCATAGTTAACCTACCAGGTGTCACACTCTTAAAGAAAGCTGACGTCCCAACAGGTATCAATTGTCCTTAGCTAGGGATGGGACTTTATGCCCCCATCTCATGCTGGGATTTTTGTCTGGTTTGAGCTTGCACAAGTCTTGTGCATGCTGTCATAACTGATGTGAGTTCATATGTGCAACTACCCTGGTGTGTCCAGAAACCGGTTTTATTGTAGTTATCCACCAATTCTGCCCTGTACAATCTTTCTAACCCCTCTTCCATGACAATCCCTAAGCCTTAGGGAAAGGGGTGTGATATAGATGTCCCATTTAGGGATGGGGATTCTGTAGTCCCTTACTCTCTGTATGTTGACCAGCTGTGTGTATCTGAGGTAATCATTATCTACTAAATAAAGAAGCTTCTCTGGTGAGAGTTGAGAGATACACTCATCTATAGGTATAACAATCAGTCATTAAGAGTCAGTTTAATTATATCCATTTAACAGAATGATAGTAGTAGGAGTTCCCATAGGGTCTATGACTTATCTGCCACAGGTTCTTGGCCCAGATAATGGTGTCAGGTATGGGTTCCATCTTGTGTAGTAGGCCTTAGGTCCAGAGAGTATTTGGTTACTCCCATAAGCCTTGTCATTATTGAACCAGTGGGCATATCTTATCAGCCAGTCATTATTATACAGAGTTCGAAGCTAAGACCTTCTTCTGGTAGCTTACATAGCACCTTCCAGAACCATGAAAGCTAGCCAGTACAGATGAAGCTTCAAGGTCAGTACCAGCTTAATTTCTCCATGTCCTATGACCCAAGTATGTAGTGTCTTCAGCAATAAAGTCTTACTGTCAGGTTCTGGAGGGAAACCAAGAGAAACGGCAATAGCCAGTAATGTGTGGGGATCTATGGCCCTATTCCTGGTATTAGAATTTTTATCTTCTAGCCTGTGGTGTTTGGTAGGGGTACTGTTCCCCAATTATAGGGTAGCTCCATTTAAACTCTATCTAGAAGTTAGATATCTTCAACTTTTTCTACTTTAGTGATATGATTTTTAACATTTTAAAATATTTCTTGTTCATAGGAGCTATATTTTGTGCATATGTGTGTGCGTGTGCATGTGTGTGTGTGTGTGTGCGTGTGTGTGTGTAGCATTTGTGGAAGCCAGAGGATGTCAAGGGTCTGCCTTGATCGCTCTCCACTTTATCTTTTGAGACAGGATCTCTTACTAAACCAAGTGCTCACTAACTGGCTAATAAGCTCTGGGGATCCACCTAGGATTTGGACTTCCTGTGCTAGGGTTACAGATGTGTGAAATCACCCCCAGCTATGTTATGTGGGTGCTGGGGATCTGAGCTCAGGTCCCCATGCTTCTGGGCAGGTACTTAACTGACTGAGCCATCTATCCAGCCCATGAACTGTATTTTTGTTTATGTAATATCCATCCAATATCTAATAGCAGTTTAAGGTTCAAGAAGGGTCTATAAATATGACTGAAAAAGTATTTTCTGAAATGTGACTCTCACAACACCTTCAAACTGCAGGACTGATTCTAGACCATCACGTTTCTGGCATGGAGTGCAGGAATCTTTTCAAGAACTCATCCTTCACCCTACCCTCAATCTAGTGATTAATATTTATCTTAGATAGTGAAACTCACCTTCCTGCAGAGAAAACAAACAGGTATCATTGATTTATAGATGAGAAAGCCTACATTGAAGCCCCAGATTGGCCCATAGTTAACTCTGTACACATGGGGACAACTCCAACTCCACTTCAGACAATAATTTTTTCAGCTAGGCATGATTGACTTAGATTAAATATACTAAGGTCTTTTTAAAATAAAAGATTGTCTTTCAGTTTGCTAATTTCTAGAATGAATGATCCTAATGAGGTCATGAGGGTCAAATATGTGAATGCTCATTCATACACTGTTGCAACATCTTATTGTTATTCTGATAATTTCCATTTGAAAACTTTGTTTGCTTTTCATTCCCTAGAAAGATAAAAAGAAAACACAATGTTTATATATATGGTCTAATCAGTTCTCTCCTTGGCAGTCTATGTGGGCTTTTCAAAATAGAATACTGTGTTTTCTTCTGCCTCACTGTGGCAGTGAGTAGGTAGGTGTTCTCTGAGGTCACTTCTTTTTTCTCCCCAGCACACAACTAAACCACAGCTACCAGCCCTCCTTGCCACTGGGTGTGGCTATATGACTGACATCCAGCTAAGAGGACATGCCTGGTCTCCTAAAGTATCTTCCAGGCTATCTGGTATGCATTTCCTGCTCTCTCCCACTCAATGTATTAGTTACTTTCCTCACTGTTGTTACCAAAATGCCTGACAATAAGCAACTTTAGTGAGAAAGGGTTTGTTTTGGCTTCTCATTTAAGGTGGCATGGTCTATCATGGTGAAGAAGGCATAACAGCAGAAGCAAGAATTGTCTGACCACATTTCATCCCCAGGCAGGAAGTAAAGTGTGAACAGAAGGTAGGACTGAGCTAGGAAGTCTCAAGGCCTTCCCCGAGTGACCCATTTCCTTCCCTGAGGCTTCGTTTCCTAAAATTTCCACAACTTTCCCAAACGGTTCCACCAACTGGGGAATCAAGTGTTCAAACACACAAGCTTATGGGGGACCCAAGTGACACTGAACCAGTATTTCATGGTTGCTGCTGACCTTATCCTGGATTTCAGTTGAACAAAAAATAAATATTCCTTTAAATCACTAAAATCTTGGGATTTTTGTTACACTGGCTAGTTTTACCTCAAGAACTTGCCATCTACAACAGGGAATATTGATGTTCATTTGCATAATGAAAGGACTTCTTCCCTTGCTGGGTGGTGATGAGATGACATCATTCCTCAGGAATATGGATAATGTACATCTGTGTTCAAGTACTGCTGTCCCTGGTATAAATAAAAGCTGGTATGAATTGTATATCTCAGTTTAAAGTTCACTCCCTTAGAAAGGTCTTCCTGACTTTGTTTTGAAAGTATTTTACTTTTTCCTCTAGATAATTTTTCCACATTATTTCAGACAGTATTTTCTATGTAGGGACTAGAGAGATAGCTCAGCAGTTCAGAGCACTGACTGCTCTTGCAGAGTACCTGGGTTCAGTTCCCAGCGCCCACATGGAAGGTAACAACGATCTGTAACTCCAGTTCCAGGGCATCCAACACCCTCTTCTGACTTCCACAGGCATTGTACAACACAGGTGCACTTATATACATGTAAGCAATACTCTCATACTCATAAATAAAAATAATAAAAATATTTTTTATGCAATCAATTAGTTTCTGCAACATACTCTGCTCTTTGCTGATTGAGTGTTCCATCTTTCTCATAGGAATGAAAAACTGGATGATCGGATTCTTTTCTGACAGATCACCGGTGTAGTATCACGTCCCACAGAGGCAGTATTCAGTTGTTTTAATAATTCTTTCCAGTATTGGTTCACCAAATTTCTTCCATACTGAGTATTGCTGATGGCCTCTGGGCAACTGGTAAAGTCACCTTGGAATTGTTCGCACCGCATGCTGTCATCTTACTTTCTGATTTTGACTGTGTAACTGAAAAGTTCTTTAATTTATAAAGATAACTGGGACAATATTGGGGTGGGAGAGATAAGAGGGAAAGGATAAGGAGGACACCTGAAAGATATATAGAAGGCTGCTGAGGGGAGCATGTGGCTTCACAGGTGTGTGTGTGTGTGTGTGTGTGTGTGTGTGCGTGTGTCTGTGTCTGTGTGTGTCTGTATGTGTGTCTGTGTTTCTAAGGGAGAGCTGAAGATACCATGCAATGCTAATTCTCTAACTTGGAGGTTTATCAATTATCATAAAAAACATTTCAAACACCCTTTGCATGGGAATTAATGCTTTTCATCAGATATTTCTATTCTTTATGTATTTTATATTAGAAAGCTATTATCTATAAATTGAAGCTTGGCCTTAGCTTGGCTAACATTTTCCTCTCAAACATCATCTGGAAAAGCAATTATCTTTACCCCTGGACCTTTAGGACCTCTCCCCACCATCCTTCCTCACTTTATTTTTAACATTTCATTCTTACCAAACAATGTGGTGTGTTGGAACTCTTGAATCTAACCACCATGACTTTTCTAAATAAGCAAGTCCAATAGCCCTTTGGAATGTCTTATTCTTGTGAACTCTAAGGACTTTTGTTTATGCCTCTCCATGTCAGTTTTTATAATGACACCTCATTAGAAAAGTGCCATACAGAAATGGGTTTAAAGTTCCAAATTCTCTTGGAGCTAGGTTTGGTTTCTGGTTCCCACATGATGGCTAAGAAATGTCTGTAACTCCAGTTCCAGGGGATATGATGTCCTCTTCTGGCCTCCATTGACATTACACAACAGAGATACACTTACACGCAGAAAAAAACACACATATAAAATAAAGCTCTGAAAAGCTCCAGATACCCCATCTTTGTGTTGATGAGCTGTCCGTGGTGCTGTCAGGCTGACAATAATTCTCAGGTTCCAGACGTTTTGTGTACCTATGTGCACCGTGGAAGATGGCTTTATTTTTTTTCCTGACAACTATACAACCATGGCTTTCAACTCCTACCTGTGTTGAAGAAAACCCACTGTTTCCCTGTTATCCAGCTTATCAATGAGCTGAATAGAAAGGCGAGAGTTAAGACCCAGCCTGGGCATTTAGAAGAATTTGTGTTTCTGTCCCAGTATATGTTGGTGCTCAAGTACTAAAACTAGATTCTAAAATTCTAATACAGCAATAGAAATCAATATTTGAGTGTTTCAAGAAAACATAAAGTGATTGTATAGCTATTTATTTATCTCCAATCTCATACAGATAAGCTAAGAACTGTAAGTCTGAGACCAAGTTCCATCATTTTTTTTTAAAGAAGTTACATATCGCTGTTGGTGAGTGTCAGGAATTGTCTAACCTGATAGACATATTGCATAGGGAGTCTGGGATCTCATCACAGGTCTTTCGTTGTTGAACTGACTCCTATGGGCAAAAATGGGGAAGAAGATAATGTAGGGAAAGAGATGAGATAGAAGAAAGGCTGGAACAAGATCTGGATATATGTACAGCCTTCTGATCAAAAACACTATCAGTAATATGCTACTCAGACAAATCTCCTGTCACCTAGCTGGCTATTTTACTGTCTGAGGCTTCTAAATGTGTGTATGTATAAGTATGTAGGTACATGTGTATTCATGTACATGTATATATATAGGTGTACTTATGTGTATGTGAGTGTGTATATGCATATATATGTGAATCAGAGTGTATGCATGTATGTATGTGTGTGCATATGTGTATGACTATGTGTTTGTATACATATGTGTATTCATGTGTATAAATGTGTGTGTATATATATGTGTGTATATATGTGTATGTATGTGGGTATATGTGTGAGTATGTGTATGTGCATGTGTGCCGAAGATATGCATGCCAGGAATTGTGAGAGAAACAGCCTGATTAATAGTGTAAACTGGAAAATGGTGTTTTCAGCACCCAGAACAAACTTAATCCAGATCTGATCATAATTGAAGTGTGAATTTTAAATATGTCAATATTTGTGCCAAAACAAAGTAGTTTAATTGGCTTGCTGAAGATGGGAATAAGTTTGGAGAGGGGTGGTTGTCTGCTCTTATGGACAAATGAAAATACAAATGGAGAGAAAAGAGTGCAGTTTGAGTAACGGATCATGACAGCAAGGAGACTCTCTGGAGTGCTGCTCCATCTGCTAGGAACACAGCAACTGGAGAGCAGGGCTGAGTGCAAGGAAACTGAAAGCTGGAAGCATCCTTTGGGGCTGTGGATTGAGGAAAAACCATTTCACTTTATTGCTTATCTTTTTCTGAAGCCACAAAAACACAAGATTGGAAAGTGCTTCATTAACCAGGGTAGGACTAAAATCAAAGGTATCATTACCAAGGATAGCATCTTGAATTGCCCGCACTCAGCAGTTTACCCGCAGCTCCATTATCTCATGATGCACAGAGCAAGCCTTACAGACTGGAAGACCTCATTTTATAGATGAGGAAACTGAGGTATAACTGCAAGGCTGGCATTAGTCAAAGCACCCTGCAAGTACCAGTACCACAAAGAGGGCGTTTGGTTATGCCAGAGAGAGCCTTTGTTTACTCTTGTTATAGCGGTATAATTATCAGTAGTACCCACTTTCATTCTCAAAAGTGTTCTTTTCTGAAGGAAAAAAGTATTTGGCCACCCCACCTATGAAGCACGTGCTCATAATAATGTTTCTCTTTTTATGGATAAACAACAAGACACAGTTCTCTAAGACTTAGTGCCCTGGGTCACCAGCTAAAGAGCAGCCAAATTAGGACTTAGATCCAAGTGAGCTAATTGATTTTCCATGGAACTCTGTCCTCTTTAACTCTATTTTAAACTTGCCTTCCGTCGCCACCATTTTTGTACAGTAGCGGTTTCCACCCTGAAATGTCCTTTTGGACCCTTAACATAGGCGATGGTCTCTGTTCTGATGTCTGATTCTCTTTTTCTTCCAAGGCTACATCCTAAATTTCATTCTTCAGAGTCTTCTTAGAAAGTTAGAGAAAATCTAAAACAAGAGGAACTTCAAAAATATATACGTTTCTGGGTGATTTACATATATTATTTTACATAATTTAATGTTTAAAACTCGCAAGTTACATAGCATTTTTTTTGTTACCAAATAGGAACATTGAGGCTCAGAGAGGTTAAGTAATCAGCCTAACACCTCATAGCTGGGAAGTGGGGGGCCCTGAACTTGATTCGGTTCTGCTGGATTCCGTTGCCTGTGTGCTTTTATCATGAACACAGCTCTCTACAACAGACTGCTATCCAAGGTCTTGTCCTGGCCCCTGGACTATATCTCTTTCATCACAATAATAAAATTCTATTCAATTTGAAGCTCATGTCATCTTTCTAAGGTTGTAAGGATAACTTATTTGCTTTTAAGCCAGGGTACTGCAATGCCTTTACCCTGTGATAATTTCACACATCATGACAGTCTCAATAGGGCTGAAGGCCCTTCTCGAGGTGATGAAATTCAGTCTCCAAGATAACTACAAAGAAATCTAAGATAGATCTAGGTAGTAAGCCAAAGAGGGGCTCTCTTGCTCTCTGTTATCTCCTTAAATCCCAGCTCTGACAACTGGGCTGAGTCACTGCTCATTCTGACTTATGATACAGGTCCTGGGTATTGAGTAAGATGCCAGCCAGGGTAACTGCTGTGCTGAGTACCAGGGGATGGAGTGTCTCCCATTTCAAGCTCCACTAGGGAGTGATGAAACAGGCCAAGCTTGCAGATGATGCCAGTTTGAGGTTCTACTTATCTACGTTGCCTTTCTCTTCCTTGTTCCCCACATGCTGTTTCTCACAAGACCACACCAGCAGATCCCAGAAGGTTTGGCATGTTGGACATTCTTTGGTGACTTTGATAGGGCTTCTTGGCAGAAGGTTGGGCAAAGCCATCTTCTTTGAAGGCCCAAGGAACTCACTGTGTGGCTTTGTCTTCTCTGATTCTCCCTTTGGGCAGTGAGGGTCTCAGCCCCTCTTTATAGCCTGTAATGAGGCAGCCACGTTGAGCAAGTGATCTGTGTGTGGACTGCCGAGGCGTAAAAGATACCAAGTGGGAGGCTTGAGAGGAAAATGAAAGGGTTTTTTTGTCCTTTGTGTTCTGGCAGCTAATGAAATCAGAAAGAGAAATGGAACTTACCCAATGTTGAAATAATAAGAAAAAATACTCAGATTAAATTTTTTTTTTTCAAAATGAGAGCAGCTCACTGAAATGTCAAAATATCTTTTCATTGGAGTTAAACAAAGAGAAAGGATAATGTGGTTTCAGTTGCATTTGTTGGCCAAAATCTTGAAGCTGTGTTCATCCCATCTATAATTTTGATAGTAATTTTGCCATTCAAATTGACTATGAAAACTCACATCTGGGAAAGATCTTAACATGAGTTAAGACTGGATATAAAAATACACTTGTGTATGGAGGGAAGCCCATGTCTGCAACATGCAGAGCTACATTCACAGAGATTCATGAAATACCTCCTTAAGGATGTGACCTGCTGGTAACCAAACACAGGCTCCTTCTCATGCAAGGACAAACACTTAGCAAATGTGTGAATTACTCCTCTGGCTCACCTCAGCACAGACTGAGAGAGAAGAATTTCACAAATTAGGCCACCAGTTACACATCTGGAAGGTTCATGAGCTCCCAGCAATGAAACAATTTATAGCAGATTTCCATCTGAATGTGTGAATTGAAGCTATTTCTATTTATCAGCATCCTGGCCTTCCATGGTTCTGGCCAAGATAGCATTTCTTTTGTTCCCTCTTTGCTGCTTTATATGCTTCTTCCCCTTTGGTTAACTTCTTTCTGAATTCTGACTCCATTTAAACCCTTTTGGCTGTGTCCTCAGGAACTCTGCTCTATAATAGGCAAATTTTGAAATGTTTTCAATGTCCTCTAAAATAAAATCAATTGTTCTCCTGGATGGTACCACTGTCCTTGAAACCTCTCAATTGAAACATGGCCCTCCTGTCAAGAACTCAGTCACAAAGTAGGAGGCGTCACTGAGTCTCCAATCACTTGTCAAACTTCACCCTTCACCAGCCTGCTTAGCCTATCTCTAGGGGGTGCCTGCCTTCATCTACCATCTGTTCCACTTTTTCTCCCTACCGAATTCCGTCAACCTTTGCATTTAATTCTTCATATTCTTCAAGGGCAATGACACCTGTCCAGAAGTCCTGAATGACTTTGATGCCTACATTTGTAATGTCCTGCTCTTCTCAGTTAAAGATTGACATCCCAAATCTGGACTCATGATTCCCCTCCATGACCACAGACTGATAAGCTCTACTTCTTAAGTATGAAACTCTGATAGCTCTTCCCCTCCCCACAGCTTCCTGTCCTCCAGTTCACTCCCAGCTTTTATCACTTTATTTGGATATTTGTCCCTGAGCTCTGAAGGAAGCCTGGCCAAGACCTCCATCTCCTTCCTAACTGCCACTTTCTCTGTTTACTTCATCTATTTTATTTCCCATTTGGACCTATAGATCACAACTTCTACAATGTAAAGGTCTTCTCTTTGTACTTCTAATATGTTTCACATTTTCTAATGCCCTCCCCCCAATGTGGAAAGGAGTCATTTCAGGGTTAGAGAGATAGCTCAGCAGTTAAGAGCATTTACTGTCCTTCTAGAGGACAGAGTTCATTTCCCAGCAACACATCAGGCAGCTAACAATCACCTGTAAATCTTCCTCTAAGGACCCTGACACCCTATTCTGGCCTCCATGGGTACACACACACACACACACACATACACACACGCCACACCACACACACAGGCGCGCACACGCGACATACACTCACAGACACACCCATACTCCCACAAACACATAAGAAGTCTTTTTGTCTTCTTCAATTCAAAATTCACTGTTTCCTAAGAAATTTCATTTCTTCATGATTGTAACTCTCTTGAAAAACTTTCCTCTTGAGCTCTCATTCAACATATCCAATAGCCTGTTATCACCCAAATAATAAATGTTCTAAAAAGATCAGGTAAAAATAGCCTTGCACAGCCCAAATAAAACATGTTCAATTATCAATTCCCAAGCAACTGTCTTCCAGCATCTTTTCTGCTGATGGAAGTTTCCAGCATTGGCTCAGTTGCTCAGGTTGTGGTACCCAAGCATCACTCTTATTTCTTCCCTCATCGCTGACATGCACGGGTCATTAGGGTGTAACAATTCTGGTTCCTACACGTTCTGAAATCCTCTTTCCTTTTCATCTGTGCTGGTGTCACTCTGTATTTATCCCCCACTCTCTCCCAGGTCTAAGCAGCCCTCTAACTGGGTTTGAATCCACACTCTTTCCTGCTACCAGGAAATTTCTTGAAGAATAAGTTCACTTACGACATTTGCCTAGTGGATGCCCTTCGATGCCATTTCCCCCCACAACTACAAAGTCTAACTGTAGATTATATACATTTGGACCTTTTGTGAACCTTGACCTGATTGGTGGCTTTAGTCTCCCAGTGACTAAGCTTTGCTATGATAGCAAACACTGCTGTTACTAAAACGACATGGAACTTCACATACACACACCCGTCTGTCTGTGCAGCTCTTACTTATTTTGGAATAATCTTTCTTCTTTGTAACCAAATAAAACTATTTGTCATCCAAGACCCAGTCAAGTATTACCTCCATTGTCAGTGCATCTCCTCAGTATCACTTAGAACAGTTGTCTCACGATCTCAACCTCCATCAATGGTGAAATTTCTATATGTCTCCGAAGGTGGTTATACGTCCCCCTTTGCTGTTTCTTTTTCTTTTTCTTTTTTCCTCTTATTCTCCTCTTCCAGTTACTCAAATTCCCATTCATGCTTTCTATCTCAGCTCAGATGTTATGTCTTTTGAGAGGACTTTCTGTTCATCCTGCAGCATCGCCAATGTAAATTATAGTTCCATTATAGCCTGTCTTCTTATACTTATATAATCACCTCTTTAATATTTGCATTCTGCAAAGACTTTTTTCTAGGGAATAGGGGTCTCACCTTTGTTTGTGCTATTGTTACATCTTCAGAATTTATCACATGGCCCAGAACGTGTTAGATATGCAATAAATATTAGCTGAATCTTGAGAGAATTAAACTTACTGGTGATAACTGCATAGAATTGACAACATTCTCTTTTGAACCCCTCACAACTGTACTTTCATATATCTGTGCCACAAATTTTGCCTGCCAGGTTGGTAGTATAGCATGAACAAGCCATAGATAAGTAAAACTGTTGATGAGTTTTCTCCCCCAACTGTCTGCATAGCACCTTCTGGCATTATGAAAGATTGCCAGCAGAGAGGAAGCCTCTATCTCACTTCTAGCTCTATTTCTCTGTATTCTATAACTAAAGCATTCAAGTCTCCAGCAATAGGTTCTTATCATCTTGTTTGGTGAGTAATCAACAGCAGTGGCAGTCATCTATACTGTATTGGGGGCCTGTGCACTTGTCTGGACTTCCCTTAATAACTGGGACTCATAGTGCACCTCCTAGTTGGGGGGGGGGAGAAAAACTTGGAACTTTGATGGGGGCCAAGCAGACCCATATATTGCAGATCATGAAACTGAAAAGCGTCGAAAGACTGGGCTGGACATCAAATTGGAATTTCAAACAATCATCAGTCTAAAGTGTGGCAGCAATTGGAGAGTTGGTGAGGATCAGAGCATGAGAAATGACCACTAAGCATGCCAGGTAGGTGCTGTACGTTCCCGAGACTGGGGCAAAGACACAGGTGTTATTATGAGACACATGTAAGGTCTTAATGGTGCTAAGCAGGCTCACACACAGTGCAGTTTTGCTCTGGAAATGCTGGTGGTGAGTCACTGAACTCAGTTTGTCTTTGTTGATCTTTATTTCTTGACACCCAGCCCGGTGAAAAGGGGGCTTTATTCTTATTTGTTTTGTATCTCTACCCCTCCACAAACTCTACCCTAAGTACACATTTGCAGAAGGAAGCTATGCATAGTTGTTCTCATCTGAAAGTTGATTGCAGTTTTATTTACAAATAAAAGATTATTTCTTACGCCTTGATTAGAAAAGCTTGCGTAAGAAGGTGTTGAACTTGACATATTGTTTTGAAATTCAAGCTTTGTGAAATTCAATTTATGAAATCCAAACACAACCTCATCCTATTAGTGGCTTGTAATCAAGAAATAACCTGCTAGTTAAATAAACCATTAGCTTTGAAAATTGAAGCACAAACAGATGAACTTGCTGTGTGTGTATGCCAGTGTAGCTATTAGCTCAGGAATTAGCCAGGGAAGGGTTTGTTCAGTATGTGGAATGAATTGATACAACTTCAAATGGAAGTTACTATGAAAGAAAGCAACTCTTCAGACCAGTTAAGTAACTCTTGACACTGTCATGGCTATACATGGTACATAGGGTATAAGATGCTGTTCAGCAGTTTTGCATGGTACAAATAGGTGCTGGGGTATTTCCAGTCTCCCCTGAATTATCTAGTTAATTTCTCTTGAGAAGAACACCAAGAATTTGAGAGGCAATGGCTGTGGTATTCATCCAAATGTGGACTGTAGTAGGCTATATTGTCTGTAGGGAATAAAAACAATCGTACCATTGGCTAAAAGTTGATCATTTTTTTATGTAACACAATGAACTGTCAATTCTAACCATCTCTGTAACAAAATATTCTTTCTTTCATTGACCTGCCTTCTAAATAATTGCTGTGTTATTGTTGAGTTTTAATGATAAAGATAGGTGCCTCAGATAAGGCATTTTAATTACTGTTTCTTGTGCCCATTCCTAGCTCCCTTCTTCTCTCCCTCTCTCCACCCCTCTTTCTACCTGCTGCCTTTCTGGTACTAGTGATTGAACCCAGGGTTTTGTATCAATTATATAAGCATTCTACCACTGAGTTACCATGCACAGCCTTTATTATGTATCTTTTTTTATTATGTATTTTTAACAGACTGTATATTCCATATGGAAGCTAATTTGTTATATAGTTATATAGTTATAGTTATATAGTCAGCCGATAACACACGTGGGTTGAATACAGCCGTTTATTTTGGAACTGAGTGTGTGCCAGCTACGGACCATCCAAGCTTGCTGTGGTACATAGTCAGGTGATAGTACAGGATTCGGAATTTAAAGAGTGAGTAAGAAATAGCAATGGTGGAACTGGAATGATGACTCAATGGTTAAGAGCACTGGCTGTTCTTGCAGAAGACCCAGGTTCGAATCCCACACCACGTGGGGGCTAATAACCATCTGCAATTCCAGTTCCTGGGGCTCTGACACCCTCATCTGTTCTCCATGGGCACTGAATGAAACAGGTGCACTTACACACATGCAGACATAGCACTCATACACATAAAATAAGAATAAATAAGTAAACAGCAAAAAAATAAGAAACAGCAGTGGCATTGTAACCCTCGAGCCTTTACACGCTGGCAACTCTTGGGACTTTTGTGGTTATAATTTAAGATGCTAAAATGGATGAGAACTGGGAGATTTAATAATTTATGTTCATTTATATTTATGTTCATACATATAATATGTTTATTTAAGTTCATTATAATGACTGAAAAAGTGTTGTGGTATAGAGAGTGTAGTGGTTTAAGTGAGCTATGTTCCCCATAGGCTCATGTATTTGAATTCTTGTCCTAGTTGGTGGTGCTGTTTGGGGAAGTTGTGGAACCTTTAGATGGTGGCGCCTTCCTGAAGGCAGTATGTTCCTGGGAGCAGGCTTTCCGGGCTCATAGCATTTCCCCACTTCCTGTTTACTCTCTTTGTTTCCTGTGTGTGTGATTGAGAGGTGTTCAGCTTTCTTCTCCTGCCACCATACTAACTCCTGCTGCCACGTCTCCCTGCCGTGATAAACTCTTATCCTTCTGAAACTTAAGCCAAAATAAATGCTCTCATCTATAAGTTGCTTCTGGTCATGGCGTTTTATCACAGCAACAGAAGAATAACTAATACAATGATAAAGATGTCTGTGCTTGTATAAATGTATGTTCATATGTGTACACGTAGGTGTGCTGTTGCACATGTGTATGGAGACCACAGGACAACTTTGTGTATTGATTCTCAGGCACCATACACTTTTATTTGCTGACTTATTTTTGAAACAGCATTTCTCACTGGCCTGGAGCTCACCAGCAGGCTATGCTAGCAGGCCAGTTGAGTCACAGGGGTTCATCCATGTGTCTTTGCTTCCCCAGTACTGCCATTACCAGTGCACATCACCATACCCGACTGTTTTAATGTGGGATGTAGGGATCAAACTCAGGTCATTGTGCTTACAAGGCAAGCGCTGTACCAACTAAGCTATATCCACTCAGATGGATGTTAAAGCACAGTCTACCTAAGATGTTAAATATACTTAATTTTCCATTGTAAAGGACTAAATTCTTAATAAACAAATAGGGTCACTAAGGCATAATAAAGATCCATCTTCTTTTTGGTCTGAGGCAAAGGCTTGAGGGCTCCCCTTCTAGCCAGCAAGGTTTTCGTTCTAATCAATTAGTGCAAACCAATTCAGATAGACTGAGGCTAGACCTAGACACATTATTTGAAGGTATAAGTCTGTCAGCTTTCTCGTCTTTGTTTGACTAATCCAAAAGTAGAAAGGGGAAAACCACTCAAACCCTTAAAAGGTTCAAGGCCTCCCGGAGGTTTTGGATTTTATTTGCTTATTGTTTTCTGCTGGTCTGAATCTTTTCTGACTTTTAATTCTTTAACTGGCTGAGAAAACAAGTACCACCTTATTCCTAGACTGGTAACACCAACACCACCATTATTTCTTCATTCCTGTCTGCCTCCTGCCATCCTGGCACTATGAGAGACCTTGAACTCACATGACCTCATCTTTCTTTCAGTCTCTTGTTACTCATAGATGTACGAGGCTGGTGCAACATCTGTGCTACTGGGCAGCTTCCAGGCTGGCTACTCTGATTCTGTGTCCCCAACCTAAGGTTATCCTCTCTGTGTTTCCCAGCTCGACACCTCTGTTTGTTGCATGTATTAGAGCTGACTCCTCCATATTTCCTCCCATGTGTACTTTCTTCTTGCCCATGCCTTGGGGAGAAGCTAATAGAGATGTCCCATTTGTTATCACTTTAAGTGTTAAAGTGAAGTGTTTCCTCAGTAAATAGCACCCACTGTAAAAAGAAGCTTCTGTGACCAAAGCTGACCTCAGCAGTAATCTGTGGGCATAGACCTAAGTATTTAGAAGGTATGTGAATGGGTACACCATGTCCATTTAGAAAAATAATAGTAGTTACTTCCCCACTAGGGCCTATAACCTCTTCAAATTTTGATCATGTTTACAGTATAGCTATGAATTCCCTCCTGCAGAGCTGGAGTCAAATCTAGTCAGAAAGCAGTTATCAGGCCACTATTTTGTGCCACAAAATTATCCTGATGCTTGTTAAGTGGTATCACGTTGTTGTTTTTCTTACATTTCAGATTGTTACTGGCATGGAATATCTTATGTAATTATTGGCCATTCATATGTATTTTTGGAAAGAAATGTCTAGTCAAGTCCTTTGTTCAGTTTTAAACTGGATTGCTTTTTTGTTATTATTGCTGTTGAAATGTAAGAATTCTTTATATATTTTGGGTATCAACCACTCCTCACATAATATAATTTTCAAATATATACTCCTCTTCTGTGTGTTGCCTTTTAATGGTTGATAGTGTCATTTGAAGTATGGAAGTTTTAAAATTTTATGTAGTCAATTTTATTTATTTATTACTCCATTTCTTTTGTTTTGATATTTTTTGGTATATATTCAAGAAGTCATTACATCTTTGCCATATCCAGTTAAAGAACTTTTTCCATATTTCCACCTAAGCTTCATAAATTTAGCCTTTATTTGTTTTCATATACTTTGTTAATTTAAAAAAGTGTGTGTGTGTGTGTGTGTGTGTGTGTGTGTGTAGGGGTATTTGTATGTAAGTACAGATGTCCTTGGAGGCCAGAGATGTTGAATCCCCTGGAGCTTGATTTCACTTGGCTGTGAGCCACCCAATATGAGTACTAGGAACTGAACTTGGGTCCTCTGCAAGACTATTTGAATTCTTAACCACTGAGCTGTCACTCCAGCTCCTCACTTTGAGTTAATTTTTATCTGCAGTGTTAGACAATGGTCTAAATTTATTCTTTTGCATGAAGATACCTACTCTTCCTAATGTGATTTTTTTTTTTTTTGAAAACTATCCCTTCCCCCATTAAATTTCCTTTAGCACCCTTATTGAAAATAATTTGATCATGTGGGTAAGTGCTGGTTTCTGGGAACTCTATTTTATCCCATTAATCTAGACATCAATTCCATACTTTGCAGTAAGTTATGAAATCACTTATTATGAAATATCAGTCTTCCAACTTTATTTTAAGGATTTTTGTTATATGAATTTTAGGATACATTTTTCTGTTTCTGAAGTGTTTTTTTTTTTGGTATTTTGAAAGAGATTGCATTGAATCTATAGACCTTTTATCAGTGCCTAAAACACGTCAGTCCTCAAACATGGAACATCTTTTACTAATGGCCCTTTGATTTCCTTCAGTAATGTCTTCTTGTTTTCAGAGTTCAGATATTTCACCTCATTGGTAGAGTTTTTTTCCTCTATATTTCCATGCTATCATAAATGGAATTGTTTTTTAATAGAGTTTTGGGTTATTAGTACATATAAATGCAATTGATTTTTGTGTGATTTGTTTTTTCCCTACAATTTGTTAGTTGTAACAAGTTTTTTTTTTTAAACATGCGTGGACTCTTTGGA
>NW_008330588.1:1349660-1350128 GCF_000622305.1 Nannospalax galili
TCTGTGATATTTTAAATATTTATTTATTTTTATTTTACGTGTATTAATATATTGCCTGCATGTATGTAAGTGCACCTGTGTCATGAAGTGCCAGAGGACAGAAGAAGGCATCAGATCCCCTGGAACTAGAGTTATGAACACAGTTGTTAGCTACGATGTAGGTGCTGGGATTTGAACCTGGATCTTCTGCAAGAGCAACCAATGCTCTTAACCACTGAGCCACCTCTCCCGATCCCATCTGTGTCATTTTACTTAATCTCTCATTTTGGATATCTTTTCTTTCATTTCTTGCTTAATTGCTCTGGCAAGCACTTTCGGTATTATGTTGAGCAGAAGCAACAAAACTAAGCTCCTTTCCTTATTTTGGATCTTACAGGAAAAGCTTTTATCATTGAGTCTTTACCATTGAGTATGATGTTTGTTGTGGAGCTTTTTTTTTTTTTTTTCTTTTAGTGGAGAGTTGGCTCA
>NW_008330588.1:1350150-1368696 GCF_000622305.1 Nannospalax galili
TTTCTTTTTTGAGTATCTTCTAATGGCCCTGCTTTAAGTAGACCTTTTCATATACTGATAACAGATTTCTCAAAAGTCCTGAGAAAGAGGTATTATTTAACCACTTTGTTATTGGGGAAACCAAGAGCTGTATAAGTCAGATAAATTATTCAAGTTTAGGTAATTATTAAATAGCAGAACTCAGATTTCAATTCCATTTTAATCTCAGTTTAACGTCCACATTCTTTTCTTCTTGTGCCGTGAATCAAATCTGGGACTTTGAGCACGCTAGGCAAGTACCTTCCACTGAACCATATCCTCAGCCTTTAATCCCAGCACTTGGGAGGCAGAGGCAGGTGGATCTCTGTGAGTTCAAGGTCAGCTTGGTTTCCATTAGCAAATCCAGGCCAGCTGTGGCTACAGGGAGACCTTGTCTCAAAAAGACCAAAAAAACAAAAAAAGGAGGGGGGCGTTAAACAACAAAAAACCCCATTATTTCCCACTTTCAGTGTTCCTTCAAAGAGAGATGAGGCCTCTCACAACTTATGTCTCATTATCTCATCAGCAGTATCAAGCAGACTTGGGACAACCCATATGCACAAAAGCTTCGTAGTGGATTTGTCAGCAAGAAAATCCATTTCTAAATGCCCTAAGAGTTTTCTTCTCTGTGCTGAAGAGTCAAGATGGACTTCTCAGGCAGAGGATTATTCTTTCATCTTGCCAAGCGTGATGCTCTCTTGTTGGGCTGCTAAGTCTACCTTCCAAAACTATTCACCCTCCAGCTTGCACAGCCCTAGCAAGCTTCCTGTCTCTAGCAAGCACAGACACTTAGAGCTCAGTCCTTACTGATTCATGGCCTCAGGAATTCCTCTATTGGGCTTATTCCTAGTTTGTGCATAAGATCACTCCAGCTTCTGATGCCAGAGGCATACGGCCTTAGATAAACAAAGGAGCCTACTGGAAACTCATTCCTTTCCTAAGATGACTTTCCTTCTTGGCAGAGTGGAAAAATATCCTAGACTCACCAAATTGGCTACTTTGCTGAAAGGGAGGCATAACCCTAACTTCTTAGGCTGGATTTCAGTTTGTAGAGCAGATACCTTCCTTGCACCCCACATCTTTGACCCATAGATGACCCTGCCCTTGGGATGTTTCCTTTGAGTTCTGACAGTGGCAGAGGGGCGGAGTAAAGTCACAGAGGAAGATATTCTCCCATGTTAGAATAACTCCACGTGTCCATATTTTCTACCACATTTTAATGGCTAACAATTCTGTTTGTGTTGTAAGATCAAATGATTACCATGTATTGGAACATTTGTTTTGATTTTTGTTTCAGATGGTCACCATAATAAGAAAAATAAATTAAGAAGTCAGAAGAGCTTTCAGACTACAACTCTTATTACAGCCCTCACTGGGAATGAATGTATATGTGCCTACAAGCCTGTTATATATGTATGTGTTTGTAGAGCATGACAGGGAGCAACAATTTTCAGCCTCTGTCATCTTTTCCTAAACATGCGTTTATACACACACACACACACACACACACACACACACACACACACAATAAATAAATGTAATAGAAAATTTAATAGAAAGAGAAGTTAACAATTTTCAGCCTCTGTCATCTTTTCCTAAACATGCGTTTATACACACACACACACACACACACACACACACACACACACACACACTGAGTTGTTTTCCAGTCTTACATCACCTGATGGATTAAGAAGGAATCTATGGTCTAGAGGCAGCGTTGCCTGAGTAAGAATGAGATACAAGGAGGAAAGTGAGCTTATTCTAGCTTCCATCTCGGAAAAGCCAAGTACCCTCTGACGTCATATGGACAGCTGACTTCTGCCCCCCAAAGCCTGTACCTTCTACTCTCTGGCTGGTTGCCTCTGCTTTTGTGTTTGTGGAGGAATCAGGGCTCTGGGGAACTTGTGTTTGGAAGGCATGGGATCATGGTAACATGGTGCTAGGGAGACCTTAAATGTGTTGCGTGGAGGGAAGAATAGTTAGAGTCAGGCAGTTATGTTCCAGTCATTTAATATTTTGACAAGTTACTTAACCTTCTGATACTCAGAATCCTCATTTGCAAAATGTAGATTCTTCTTTATATTCTTGTGATAATCAGGACAAGCATACACGAAGTGGCAGGCATATTATATGAGTTCAAGGAATGCTGGTTCTTATTCATTTATTGTTAGAGTCACTTTTTCAATAGTTGTGTATAGGTGAGAATATTGGCACTCAGAATGTTAAGGAAATAAACCAACTTGTCTCATGTCATGTATCTAGAAGACAAGGCAGCCAGGCTGGTGTCTAGTGTTGCCTTTTAAATCACTTTGCCTCCTAAGATTTGCAACTATGTCGAATATTAGAAATAAAAACACTCCTGCCATTCTTGAGGACTTAAAATCTAACAAAAAGCAGATATATGACAGAAATCTCACAGAGGTACTTCCATAAGAAATGGAGAGATAAATGTGTGCACATGTGTTTGTTCAAATATGTAATGTGAGAAAATGTCTATATAGTTAGATAAAAAATTGAAGAAGCATACAACATTGTGTTTAGCTTTTGGTTATAGGTTAAGACAAGGCATTTACTTTTCTGTTTCAATTTTTTTGGAATTCATAAAACCTGAAATTGTAGAAATCATTTGCCTTATTCTATGTGAGACTATGCTTACTTTTATTTTTAATAAAAAGATGTATTCTGAGCTGGGGGTGTAGCTGAGTTGGTAGAACATTTGTGTAATATACACAAAGTCCTGGGTTCAGGCCCCAGTACTACATAAATTGATATGGTAGCACATGCCTGCAATCCTAGGACTAGAGAGGTGGAGGCAGGAGGACCGGACCAGGAATTCAAGACCATCCACGGCTACATAGCAATTTGAGGCTAGCCTGGGATATATGAGACCCTGTCTCAAAAACAGAAGAATCAAACAAAAAAATAACATAAGATGATGTGTTCTCCAAGCAGTTTCTCAACTCAGGCTGAATGATATATAACTTGGGCTCTCTGGCACACAGCATTTGTCTCCCCATCGGGGTGACCAGCTGAAACTGTCCTAAGGTGACTAGGATTCTCCCATCAAAGGCAAATGAGTATGAGAGCAAAACATTCTGCTTGTTATCATGTCCTCTATGGCACAGTACTTGGAATATGGTACGTGCTTAATCAATACTGGCTTATCAAATTATATGTGGGTTGGTACCCCTTGTCCCTTTCTGTAGGAAATGTTTCTCCACACTTTACTTTAGCTAAGACAAGAAAAGTTCTCACCAGGGAAAGGCCATGCTCTTACTCTCTAGTCTGGTCTTGTCAGGACTGATGCACACTCCTTTGAATTTTTCCAACTTCAAAGACTCATTTCAAGAGTCAACTTCACAAGACCTGAATGAAGTCCAAGTTCTGGCTTTCTCAGAAATCTCTGACCACCCAGGCACTGTGGAGTCAGTCTCCTCTTTTGCAGAACACTAAGTATCATTGTGGTTTTGTTTATGTATGTATGTATGTATGTATGTATTTATTTATTTTTACCAAATATCTGTTTTTCATTAGAAAATAGAATCCTCAAGAGTGGAAATGTATGTGGTTTTGTTCTCCTGCCCCTCACTGTAACAAATTTTAGGAAGCAAAGTGATTTAGAGAATCATTATATTCTTTTGTGTATTTTTGAGTGTCTTACCATGTAGCCCCAGGCTGGCCTTGAACTCATTATCTTCCTGGCTCTACCTCCCAACTTCTGGGATTATAGGCGTGTACCACAATGCCTGGTCTAGAGTCAGGAATTAATTTGGCTGTAGCTATTTGGCATCTATTGTAGTATTACCCTCATTCACACGTAGCACTGCCTTCTCATGATCACACCAATTATTCCTTTGAGAGCAGGACTGTTTTGTTCCGCCTTCTGGACTGGTCACAGACCCTTACACAGGTACAAATGACTTATGATAGGTGCTTGATGACAAGTTTTTTAAAGAGGTCTCTGTCTCTCAGAGGGTGTGCTAACATCTTAAACTCATCATTCTGTAAATGACCTTATTTCCATTCATGTTTTTCTTCAATGAATTCAGAGCTGAGTTTACAGTCCTGCCCTAGCAAGTACACAGAGCCATGTAGTCTCTAGTTTGCATATAGAAATTTTCTTTTTACTCTTCAGTATTTTTTCCTTTTATCTTGTCTCTCTGTATATCTCTTCATCTGTCTCTCAATCTCTGTTTCTGTCTCTCATCTGAAAACTTACATTAAGAGACTTATAAATAAAGCCTATAAAATATATAATAATCCATTGAAGGAATTAGTGTTTTAAAATGAGCTATTCATAGTAGTCTGGTCATCTTGAACTGAAATATGAGAACTGAGGCCACGATCAAAACGCAGATATCGCCAACAGTGGACGTTCAGGGAGCTCTTAGCACCTTTGAGTTTGCTGTGAAAGCGACTACCTTCTGCACCTGGGGCTTCTGATGCTTAGAGCACAAATAAGTTACAACGGAAGTGTGGCTTCATTTGACTGCACCCCATGACCAGCCTTTCAGCCCCAGGAGAACTGTCCTGGAGGTTCAGATTCAAATTTCACTTAAGACCACACAATGAACAGAGAATTCATCAATGGAGAAAATGACTCAGAGGGTCTGTTTCTCCAATTTTCCTCAACCCCCAAGGCCCCAGACAGAAGAGACAAGGAGACATTGAACCGAGGGTAAAGAGAATACAAGAGACAAATTTCTGACAACAGAACGCCCAAACCTGAAACCTCAGAGCTGGCCTTCTCATTTTCCAGATGAGTTAAACAGTCTTCCACAAGGGAGATGGCTAACTCAGCATCACATAGCATCTGGTCACCAGAAGCAAGGCTGGTGGTCATGTCTGGTACAAACTGAGGAGCTTCTTCTTGCTCTGCAGATTCTCCTGCTGTAGGATCCATTTCTGAGCAGAACCATCATCCTACCTCTTCCTAGTCTTTAGTATCATCCTGCCCATTTCCAGCCCGTGGTATCATCCTCCCCCTTCCCAGCCCCTGGCATCATCCTGCCCCTTCCCAGTCCCTGGTATGTGCCTTGGCTGTCCATGTAAGGCCCAGGCCTAATTCTCTACAACCCCCTCAAGGACACTATTCTAAATCCCTCTCTTCTCTGTGGAAGGCAGGATTTCTCCAAGTGAGATCCGTGTGCTGTTTGTTTCTATATCATGGAGGGAATGTTAACTCTTCTCTCCTTCTAGTGGAAGTTAACAGGAGGGTAAACCAGGCCTCAAAGCTGTCTATGCTTAGAAATATTTATAAGGGGCCACTCTATCCTTTGAGAAGACTGCTCCTGTTGTGGGAAGGGCATGTTCCACGATCTTTCTCTTACATGTCTCTTCCCCTCTCCTATTGTCCATGCTTAAATCAATATTCCTTATAAACACCAACTTCGATTCAAAATGGGTAAACACCCACCTGGAAGGTAGGCAGAGTTAACATGTCTCCCATGGTTATGACAGAAAAGTGAGGACAGTGACCATATACAACAACGCCCTGCAGACGAGTCAGGGCGACCAGGAAACGTCCATTTCCGTGTGGACAACAGCCTTCAGAAAACAAAATTGAAGTTTTCTTCCTTTTTAAAAATCTAGTTGCCCCTTTCATTGAGCAGTTGGCCATTAATAAGGTTTGGCCTGTTGCTGGCACTCACATCTGATTCAGCAGTGCAGGCATGTGGTGGGAGTTCATGAAACCCCACATCTTCCCCCAAAGGCAGGTCTCACAGAGAAAGAACACAAGAGCAGGGGAAAGTCGAGGAATGAGAGACTCCTATTTCTTTTCTGATACAGGCTAGATAATTTAGGGGAGGAAAAGCTCCAGTGAAGGGAGAAATGGCTGCACAGTGATTTTGAGAACCAGTGAGTGCCCAGCATCCCTGGGTGTTGCCCAGCGCTGAATGGAAGGACTGGCTGTATTTGGTTCAGTGGGAAGTAGACCATCTGAGGGCCTGCAGGACAGGAGGATTACCAAGCATGGCACTAAAGCTGCTATGTTCTCAGATACAGGCATAATTAATGCTCTAAGAGAAAACTTGATAGGCAGATCTAGAGGAGTAGGAATCATGGGAAATCTGTTGATCAGGTGGACTGAAGGACTTCACAGCATACCTAGGCAGACATACACACAAACATACTTATGCATGAATTCATGCACACGCATATAAAGACACATATACCTCATGCACAGCCATGGGCACAAAAGCATAAGTAGTTTCACTTAATCACACAACTATAAAGATACACAGAGAAATAAATGCACATATACAGCTATACATGTGTGCGCATGTGCCAACATGCTGCTGTACACACATGAAAACTTGTTTCTATTTCTACATTCCTATCTGTCCTAGACACAGATGGGAAGATGCATACCGATTTACATATACAAATTAGAATAAAGTGGGCACTGTGCCCATGACATGCTGTCCATTTGACTCATTGGAGACCACATTTAACCCAGGAAGAAACCCTGAGTGACAAATGTCCTCACAGAACCCCGAGAACTGGGTAGTTACTGATGGACTTCTGTGCTTACTAAAGTCTGCCACGACTTGGTTATGGAGCCATGGGAAGATTGTCTTTCTTCCTGTTCTTTAGAGTCAGTGGCTGGTGTTGCTTGCGGCATCTTCTTCGTTGGGATAGAGCCCCTCCCTATCCCCTGACTGTACTTCTGGCACAGTATCTCACAATTTGGGATGATTTATCTGCTCCATCCTTATTTAATTGTAAAAGAAAGGACAGATCCATGCTAGTCAGTGTGCTCTGGGCTCCTTCAGGAAAGGAGAGACAAATTCCCTGTCTTCATCTGTTTCCTGATGCTGTAGCAAAAATACATGTGATTAGGCAATTTTTTTGATTTATTTATTTTTGTTTTATGTGTATGAGTGTTATGTGTGCCTGTGTGTAAGTTCACCTGTGTCACATAGTGCCCAGGGAGAATGGAAGAGGGCATTGGATCCCCTGGAACTGGAGCTATGGACAGTTGCTAGCTGCCATTTGGATTCGAACCCAGGTCTTCTGTAAGAACAGCCAGTACTCTTAACCACTGAACCATCTCTCCAGCTCCATGATCAAGCAACTTTAAAGAATGGAAATTTACTTTGCTCATAGTTATAGAGGGCACAAAGCTCAAGAGCATCTGCTTAGAATCTGGTGAGGGTCTTCTTACTGCATCATAACATGGCAGAAGGCAGCACAGCAAGACAGACCAACTCTGCTGATTTGAGCTCTCCTTATAAAGCACAAATACCAGCAGGTGGTCCCACCTTCATGATTCATCTAACAGCAACAACCTCCAGAGGACATACCCCCAAATAACATTAACACAAATTTGAGGGTAACGTTTCCAACACATGCACTTTCGGGGGATATTCAAATCATAGTCTGTATCCTCTTTGAACGTTAGGGTCTTGGAGGTAATGTTCAGGTATACAACTCACTGTCGTCTTGACCAAACCCTTTCTGAAGAGGATCTTTATCACAGTAATAAGGAGGTTTGGGGTGTGTCTGCTGGCATACCAGTGATTTGTTAATGGTAATGAGGTTTATATCATCAGTATTACTAAATATTATAATTAAACAGAGTACATATTCTGTGTTGGCTTGTTTGGTAGAGGTGAGGCAAAATAAAATCCTCCATGTACTGGTGCTTGTACCACATGCCTCTGTAGCTGGTATTATTACATAAGCATCCAGAGGCATGGGAACCACAGGAAGGTGCTAGAAACAAGTTTGTGTGGCTTTCTTGATGATAACGAACTCATTATTTCCTTTGTGTTTGTCATTGATTCGGCTTAATTTGCTTAGAGCTTGAACAGGCGCCAGGAAAGAACTGGAGTACTCATTTTAAACTTTTTACTTGATCCTTTTGCGTTTTCTCCATAAATGTATTTGTTTTTCTTCTCTTCATGATCTCTTGTTCTTCTTCCTCTGCTACTGGACCTTACAGACCAGAGAGCGAGCAGACAGCTAGCTAGCGAGCAGCTGTCTTTGTAGCTGTACCTGAAGACTTGGAATCCCTAGGAATCAGCTTCTCTTTGAGAGAAGTTTTTAAAAATTTGTGTGTGTGTGTGGGGGGGGTGTTCACATGTGTGCACATGTGTGTGCAGAGGTCAGAGGTAACTGGGAAATTAAGGCAGCCTCCTTAACCACTTCTCTACCTTATTTTTGAGACAGGGTCTCACTAAACCTGCGGCTCCGAGGTTGGATAGGCTGATTAATGAGCTCCCTGCATCTGCCTGTTTTGACCTCCCCAGTGCTGGGGTTACAGATGGGGACATTCACAGCTGGCTTTTATGTGAGTGCTGGATATATGAAAAAAGGTCTTCATGCTCTGGGGCAGTCACTTTACCACTTGAGCCATCTCCCCAGTCCCAACACAATGTACGTTCTGGCCCATTTTCTGAAGGGCGAAGTGAGTTTGTGACATCTAAGTATTCAGCTCTGGGACTGACTTTTCTAATGGTTCTCAGGGAACTGATGTCTAGATGTTCAACATTCATACAAAGTTTCCTATAATCTTGTAGGTCCAGACTTTGTGCACCTCACTGTTCATCCATACAAACCCAAGGCACTGTTATTCCCCCACATCCCTCTGGTACTGGTACTGTCTGGGTGCGGAATCTTGGGAGCCAGCTCTCCTGTATTAATCAAAGCTCTGGAAACTCGTGGGATGGCTTCTTCCTCTTTACTAAGATCATACATTTTTCTTTTAGGAATGAAGCTTGGTGGTATAAATGGAGTACATGAACCCTTCTGGGGAGGGTGGGAATGAAGAAAGTTCTTCTTAATGACCTCACCTCTACCAAGGCCAGACTATTGTCAAGGATGCTTTGCTGTTGTGGAAGAATATGATGAGAACAAAGCAGAAAGAGAATTGGTGAGAAATATTGAATGCTAAAAATGGTTCTTTTTTCTACAAATTTAATCACAAGCAATTATGCTCAGCTATTCTCAGACTCTTCCTTGGAAGTGTCATTATCTAGAAAGAAAAGCACCTTGGTAAGGTTGAGACAGTGCAGGTTAGTGACATGGTTTCTATTAAATGTAATGGGACTGTGTTTTGAAGAGTAGCGAAGGATACAATATACGGATAAAGCTTTACTTGATTTCTTTTAAATCCAGTGTATGTTATTCCATAATATAGTTAAAACCTATTTTATCAAATTGCATCATGAAATATTAATGCCTGAGAGTCTGTTCTCAGGTTATTCTTTCTTATGAAATGCTTAGTATTTTCTTTGATTAAAAAGATAGTCTCGCTGGAACACCAATTTGCCTTACCAGTATATACGTGAAGGTTAATCTTACTCTCAACTTGCCTGGATTTAGAATGACCTAGAACATGGTGAGGCACACATATCTGTGAGGCTGCGCCCAGTGAAGACCCCCCATCAATGTGGGTTGCTTTATCTCACGTACTGGCAACCCAGATGAAATAAAAGTAGAAAATGGAGAAAGCAAGAGAGATCTAGCGCTTTCCTTTCTCTGCTTCTTGAGCCACTGAGGGGCAGGACTGATGGCTCCCCCCTCCCCGCCTTCCCTGTCACAGTGGACTGAACCTTCTCAAACCATGAGCCCAAAGGACGTTTTCCTTCATTTGTTCCTGTCAGGTATTTTGGTCACAGAAACACAAAGTAAGTAATACACCACTTTTTTCCCTTTTGGTAAGTATATGAGAGAAAATCTTGTTCATAATGTCTTATAAAATGAATGTCATAGCTCTTAGAGAAAACCCCAAGACTGCCACATCCCTAGACCAATGTAATTTCTTACTAAGTGAAAAATATGTGTCCTTATATTTGCAGACAAATATCTCAGTGACCATCATCAAAGAAGCTTCTTTTGCACCAGACAGAGACTAACATAGATTACCACAACTGGTCACACACAAACATTGTTTGTGAATTGCCCAAGCCTAAGTGGCACATCTACAATGTAACCTCTACACCTGAGGCTCACAGAACATAGAACAAGGGGTAAGGAAGACAATAATGAATATCTCAATAGTCATTAATGAAGCTCCCTCATGCAACAGAGGGCCAGGAAAACAAAAGGTCACAAATGGCCAAAGTGTGCAGACCAAGAGTCTGCAGAATACTGGTCCTTGAACTGGACTCCTATATTAAACTACACCCACCTAGGGCTCAGACACCATTGTGGAAGAGAGGGCAGGAAGACTGTAAGAACCAGGGAGGAGGTACATGACCATATGGAAATAGAGTCCTACAAGCTCCTGGGACCCTGCTCATATGAATGGTGTCAGCATTCACAGAATTCATGCAAACTGAAAAAGACAAAAACCCAGCATAGAACTGGGGAAATGGACTGCTGACCCCAATTATAGCTGAAGAAATATTGGCAACTGATTACTGCTAGGTGAGGAAGAGCTGATCTTCCTAAAGCGAGAGACTCAAGATAGACTGACTAGACCTCAGTAGATGAACTTGCAGTGAGAGACATCTGGGGACACTAACTTGACACAATAGGCCTTAAGAGAAATGACAGAATGTATGAATTCTAGTGGGGTGGGGTATAGGAAGATGCCAGTAGGGAAGGGAGTATAAAGATGATCAAGATTAATTGAGATGTTCTGTATGAAATACACAAAAATTCAATAAAATAAAAAGGAATAGTATTGTTTAAAATTCTCTACAGAATTCCAGTTTAATGACTTTCAAAAGGTGAGAGGCAGAATCAGTCCATGCCTGTGTCCAAATTTAGCAGAAGCCTACCAGGGAGTTTTACATTTCTCGTTTCATAAATAATATTTATTTTACAAAAATCGCATCACATTTTCCCAAATTAAGGAGCAAGAAGCAGTATGCAAATGTATTATTGTTTTATAAATTGTAAAAATAGACTACATTAGTTGTGTATCAGTTTGCTCTCGACTTGACTGCTCTTAGCATTCTGTCTATAGAAAGAACAAGTTCCGCAATATATTACACAGTGATTTTTAATAGCAT
Source organism: Nannospalax galili (assembly GCF_000622305.1). Lineage (NCBI taxonomy): Eukaryota > Metazoa > Chordata > Mammalia > Rodentia > Spalacidae > Nannospalax > Nannospalax galili. Next base: position 1,361,139 of record NW_008330588.1, read on the forward strand.
TCCTGAGATGTTTATTAATCTATTCATTTGAATTGAAAAACGAGGTCAGACATTTATGACAGAAAGTCTGATTAGACCGAATGTTTGACAGCAATGACTGACGTGGCTAATTAGGCCATGTAGCAGACATCGCCCCACAATGGAGAGAGAGCTAGAGTTACGTGTAAAGGATGTGATGGGGTAAAGACAATTTATTGAAAAGCATTACATTGTCAAAGAGATACTGAAGCCAATCTTTTGAGTTTTCTGATTCTTTTTTATTTTTACACCAAGAAATGTGCATTTAAGCAGAAAAAGATGGGTGTAATGGATATTCACTTCATCAGTTTTGGTAGAGATGTTTTGGTGTTCCTCTCTTAGGGAAAAAAGATGAATGAGTCTAATAAATTTTTTAAAAGTAAGTAAGAATCCACACACATCTCCCTACATCTATTCAGTTGAGGTGATTTCTAATTCTTTGCTCCCAGCCAAAGTAACGAAGAACCTAATCAAGCTGTCAGGTGACAAACACTTGGAATCATTTTTACTAATGGTTCACTAAGTGATTTTTGGCCATAAGAGAATTGCTGTAACAATCCCAAGCTTCCAATACTGTCTCTTTGAAAAGAATGAATCTTTCAAGTCCTAACACTTGCTAAAATGTAAGACACATGTAAAACAGGTAGCCTTTTAGGAAGCATGTAAGCAGGAACATTAGAGCAGTGTTGGACTGCAGATCCCTTTTGGCTCTGACAGCCTGCCTCCATCACTCTGCGTTTGTGTGCTCCTCACACATCTTCTCCCTTTGACCCTCTAATGGAAGAATATAACCTCACCCATGCCAGTGCTGGGACTCACAGGGGTCCACCTGCCCCCGTGTGAATGGTTTTGTTAAGTTCTATATTTTTTCCACATTTTCACCCAAGTTATTCTCAGCATTGCCTAGCAGCTTTGTTTTTAGATAATTTCCAACCATCTGCATGGATTGGGACAGAACCTTGAGTATCAATGCCTCTCACTCCTGACAGGGTGGACTGCCTGCATTTGACTGGAGTGCATCTGAGTGGATCTTAGGATTTCCATCTCTGTGAGTTACTGTGAAAAGCCTCAGACCCATGCTACTTCTGCCTTCTGGACATCTGTCTTCTCTGTCCCGACATCCTACCCTGCCTTTCTGACTTCTGACTTTGGTGTCTGTTGGAACACATGATCCTGCAGCTATGAACCCCCTGCACCCTAAGCTTCTTATTCAGTCTCCTGCACCATAATGAAAACGTAGCTTTTTCCCAAGAGCAGTGTTTTTCTGGATGTTTTTAAGATATGGATCCTCTATTTCCCTTCATTTTTAGACTATTGAGCATGGATGTAAGATGGATCCTTCCTTCGCCTCCTAGTTGTTTATGAACTGTCCTCTCCCTTCCTTTTAGACACACAGCTTGATTCATGTTGTCAGATGATGGTGCTCACTGCTCTTCTTTACTTCAGTTAACTTCCACCCCAGAATTCAGCCCCTTAGTTTTCAGACTTAAGCCCCTGGCTCACTTTCCTTGCCTCTAGTTCACTTTCTACCTTAAAGCTTGGAGGAATCCATGTATAGGCACACATCCCTTCCACTCTTGACCTCCTAGTCCCTTTAACTCCCTTCCTCTCATCATTATGTTCTCTGTTCCACATCACTACTTCATCTTCTGGCTTCATCTTGCCTTTTCATACTAATATAGTCCATTTTATCCTCTTTTTTTAAAAAATAAGCAAATATTCTATTTTATTTTTATGTGTAAGAGTGTGTATTCTACATGTGTGTAAGTGCAACCATACAATGCTCAAGGAGGTCAGAAGAAGGCATCTGGCATTATGGGTGGTTATTAGCCACCATGTGGGTGCTAGGAATTTAACCCAGGTCTTTTGCAGGAGCAGTCAGTGCTGTTAACTGCTGAGCCAGCTCTCTAGGCCCAGGAAAGCAAATATTCTTATACTTCTTTGTGGGGCTGAGTAGATCTCTGTACACAGTAAATACCCATTAATTACAACTGTTGAATGAACAGAGAGGTCAAGACACTGAATGGTCAAAACTGAGGAGTCCACTAACAACAAAGAGAGGTTCTGAATCAAAGCCCAGGCCTTGATTCTGTCCAAGTCGCATTTAGGGTTGAGATAGAGTTGGTGGTACGCATTAAGCACAGCTTCCCAGACACCAGGCTCCTTGGACTAGATGAGAGGCAGCATGTGGCATATCCTAAACAGGGCCTGGGGTACCCCAAAATTGAACACCGTCACAAAGAATTCAATCACTTCCTGTACCACTGTAGTTGTGTTTTCATACATCATCTTGCTGATGATACCAATGGCCTCTGTGATCTTCTGGGAGAAGCTGTAAGCATCCTGCAGATACTACACCAGCATCTCCTGCTTCTCTTATGTTTTATTTATTTAGTTCATTCCCTCTGGTAGTCTAACATTTATAAACCTTTGATACCACCCTATACAGTCAATTTAAAATTTATCTTGCTGCCTTGCTGGGTGTGGTGGCACACATCTTTTATCTCAGCACTTGGGAAGGAGAGGCAGGCAGTCTTCGTGAGACCGAGGCCAGCCTGATCTACATAGTGAGTTCTGGGCTAGCTGGGGCTATAGGGAGTCTTTGCTCCATATATATATGTATGTATGTGTGTGTGTGTGTGTGTGTGTAATCATTTAAATTGTCTCTTGTATGTCTTCTCTACTTCTTTGTCCCATTTTAATACTCTCAGAAGAGCATCTTAAACTATCCACCTATACCTGTGTAATCAACCTTAATCAGGGAAAAACACATATGCATGCTTGTGTTCTGTCAGTTTATGGCCTGGGATGGCTAATCTTGGTTGTTGATTTGACGGGATCTAGAATCAAATGAACGGGAAGCCACTGAGCCCTCCTGTGAGGGTTTTTCTTGATCAGATTATTTGAACTGGGGAGACCCATCCTAAATGTAGGCATCACCCTCTGGTGACAGCCTGGCTAGGACATGGAAGAAGGAAAGCTTTTGCCTGCTTGCCTTCCCTCCTGCTGGAAAGCTCAAGAAGCCTACTGCTGGCAGGGCTGCATTTCTGTGCTGATATAAGAACCAGCTTCTTTGCGGTTCCAATTTAAACCAGCAACTCTCTAGGAATCCTCCAGGCCTCCTATGGGAGAGTGGAGTTGCTGGGACGGCCAACCTTATATACTGAACAACTACTGGATTCTTGGCCTCTCTGGTGTGAGTCAGCCATTGTTAGACTACCCAGATGGTATTGTGTACACTAATCTAATAAATCCCCTTTTAATACCTATTAATTATATCAGTTCTTTTCCCTTAGAGGGCCCAAATAAGATATGGTCACAGACTATAAATTGAACTGCAATGTTTCCAGGACTCATATATTCTATATACTTACCTCTTTTAAAACCTTCAATACATATAATTTCATCATTTAATGTCAGTTTCAAATGAGCACTTTTGACTTCACTGATAAAACTGAAATAATCCAAGGAGGACTTCCACTCGGAGTCACCACCACATCACCCCACCCACCAACACCTAAATCCAGGAACTGTCCCTTCCTGAAAGCCAGAGGAGATGAAATGTCATTCATTCTCTTCTATGATCACTTGCACTCCACACTCCATCTCTTCCCATCTACTTAAAGGTGTTGTTCCAGCAATTCTCTCCTCTCTTTTGTCATTGTATTTCCTTAATGAATCATAATCTTTATTCTACCATTTAAAAATATTTTAAGGCAGCCAGAACGTCCTTCAGTCAACAAACGGCCATCACACAGTGGGTCATCCACACAGTGGAGCATGGTATAGCATAAAAGAAATTGAGCTATGAAACTGTTAGAGCAGCAAAAAGTCCCATAAATTTAACTGGTCAAGACTGTAAGATCCTTAGCTTATATGTTAGAAGACCCACCTTTCCAGTCTCACTGGTCAATCACCTAATGATAGAACCACCCCTAGGATGGCAGGTTCATCTTAAGTTATGCTAAATATTTGGGCAGAATACCTGGTGTGTTAATGAGGTAGTGAATTTCTCCTGCCTGGAATCCTGCCTTGCAGCACAGAACTCCATGGAACTTCTGACTAGCCATATCCTTGTAGGCTGTAAGTCTGTCTGCTTTTCCGAAAGGTGTAATTTTCCCTTTCCTTCTTCATGCCTTTCTTACTAAACATGCTTTCTTTAAGGCTTTGGGCTGCCCTAGCGTTTTGTATTTCTTTCTTTAAAGCTTCCTTCTCCCAGCCATGTGACTGACTGCCAGTCAGGCACATGTCTGACCTCAATGCAGGCTCTAAACCTGCTTGGCTTCATGGCCGAATTTCTCCTGCCTGGAATCCTGCCTTGCTGCACAGAACTCCATGGAACTTCTGACTAGCTATATCCTTGTAGGCTGTAAGTCTGTCTGCCTTTCCGAAAGGTGTAATTTTCCCTTTTCTTCTTCATGTCTTTCTTACTAAACATGCTTTCTTTAAGGCTTTGAGCTGCCCTAGCATTTTGTATTTCTTTCTTTAGAGCTTCCTTCTCCCAGCCATGTGACTGTCAGTCAGGCACATGTCTGACCTCAATGCAGGCTCTAAACCTGCTTGGCTTCATGGCTTTCTTTCCTTCTTCCCACCATTCACCTTCTCAAGGCAGCTGCCAAGGTTACCAGCTCGCCTGCCCTGAGGATTTAGATTCTAATAAAATTGTAAAAGCTTCCATTCGGGTCCATTCCTAAATTCTTTTATGAATGAGACTAAGAACCCTCTAGGGGCCCCTCTATCTCCCCTTTTCAAAATTATGTGGGGAAACCTCAAATGCTAAGTGAAGGAGGCCAACCCCCAAATGCCACTTACTGCAGGATTCTAACATATGATACTCTGAAGAAACCCGGGCAGTGGGGACAGAGAAATGACCACTGGTTTCCCAGAAGAAGGTCATGTCGATAGAGTAGAGAACACTTTTAGGACAGCTCAACTGCTGTGTGAGATACTATAATGGTAGAGCGAATCTAATGTAAATTATAGGCATTGGGTGATATAATGTATTCTAACAAATATTTCATTCTGTAGGATAAGTCAATAACAAGGGACACTGTGAATATGTGAGGTCAAAAGGCATATGGGATATGTCTCTATGTTCTGTTTAACTTTGCTGTAAGTCCAAAAATTTCTCTAAAAATATCTTTTGATCTCACTGTCTCTCCCAGAACTCTGCTCCACCTTACATGAAATTCCTTAAAATCTTTGTCTCTATCTTTATCTCAATGTCTTCAATTTTTCCTCTTTTTTAATCCCATACCAAACAAGATTTTTGTCCTCAACCATTCCACCAAAGCCACTATTGTTTAAGGTCACGGTGACCTCAGTGTTGGTAAATCTTTGATCAATTCATAAACCTGATATTTGACCTTTCAGTAAACATCTCACAGTTAATCATTTTCTGTTCCTGAAAACATTTGTTCTTTAGCTTCCTAAACACAAGGTACTCTTGATTTGACTCCTACCTGACTGGCTATAGTTCAGTCCTATTCTGTTTCCTTATATTCCCATTTGTCTCTTATTAGAGTGCCTCGTGGCTCAATTCTTGGACACAGGTTCTTCTCCACTATGTATACTTCCTGGGCAATCCCAGCCTATGCTGATGGTTTCTCTCTATAGGACAAATTTACCAAATGACTTCTCCAAATGCCTATTCAATAGTAATATATAATGAAATAGCAACCTTCATATGTCCCATGATGTCTCCTTCTAATCATTCTTTTTCCATCAAAGCTCAGAGAATCTCCATCTATCCACTCTTACAGGCTCAAAACTCATGTGTCCTTAATTGCAAATCCTGCAGCTCACAAAATCATGTTAGTTCTTCACTTAACACTTAGCCCCTTCTCACCAACTCTTCCGAGGCACACTGGGCTTCAGTTCTATAACAGTAGACTCCTAATGCCCTCTTCGTTCTATTCTTACCTCCTGTCTCTAAGGCTTGCAATACAACAGCCAGAGTGAGCAATTCCTATGCTGAGGCTCAAGACTCCACAACGGTTTTCCAACTCATACCAAGTAAGAGTCAGCATGCTAACAATGACCCACATGGCCTGGCAGTCTGGTCCTACCACCTCTTTTGTGTCATTTATGCCTCTCTCAGTCTTCTGTAGCCTCAATGGTCTCTTCACAGTTGTACATTTGTAGCTTTCCTCTGCCTAGAACATTTCTCCTTCAGATATCTGCAAGACTGATTCCTACTAGACCATCTAATCTCTCCTCCTAGCATGGGCACTGGTCTATTTCTTCTCTTGGCATCCCAGACCTCTGGACTGACATTTTGGCCCAGATTCCCCACTGCTTCTTGATCCTTTACACCGAGACCAAACCAATTCCTCCCTTTAGTCCCTGGGAGCCCTTGGGGCCTGTTCCCACCCCCACCTCCTTTTGCATTCCTGGGCAGTCTAGTCCCCAAGCTTCCTGGGGCCAACATCTTTCCTGGGTAAGTTTGGCCATGCCCACTGCATGCCTGCTGCACCCTGACTCCCCCAGCCTCGTTCATCCTCCCAGCTTCCCTACCCCATACCTCCTCTGAATGTGGGCACTGGCCCATTTCTTCTCTTGACACCCCAGACTTTTAGACTGCCCTCTTGGCCCAGGCTCCTCACTGCTTCCTGATCCAAGACCAACACAATTCTTCCCTCTAGTCCCTGGGAGCCCTCAGGGCCTAGTCCCTCCCTCACCTCACCTTTGCATTTCTGGGTGACACAGCCCCCAGCTTTCTTGGGCCAGTTTCTTTCCTCGGTAAGTTGGGCCTTGCCCACTGTGCCTTGACTCCCCCAGCCTCATTCACTCTCCCAGCTCCCCAACCCCATCTCTCCTCCTAGCATGGGCACTGGCCCATTTCTTCTCTTGACACCCAAGATTTCTGGTCTGCCCTCTTGGCCCAGACTCCCCTCTGCTTCCTGAGCCTTTGCACCCAGACCAACCCAATTTTTCTGGTCTGCCCTCTTGGCCTGTTGGGAAAAAAAAGAAAAAGAAAAAGAAAAAAAAAATTGAAATACCTTGTTCCTCCCTCTAGTCTCCAGGAGCCCTGGGGGCCTGTTCCCTCCCCCATCTTCCCTTTGCATACCGGAGACAGGCCGTCATCCCAGGCCAGCCCAGCCCCCAACTTCCTGAAGCCAGTGTCTTTCCTGGAGGGATCCAGACCATAGGGGAAAGCCTGACAGCATCTGATCCTCCTCTGACTTAGGCCTGTGTAGGAACTCCTGAGCAACAGGACAAAAGCCATCTGGCCCTTCCAATATGAAATCAAAGGAGAGAAACTAAAGCCTAGCCCAACCAGCTTTTCATGCCCAACAAGTAAACCACAAAGGCACATAAAGTTTACAAAAAGAAGCAGACCTAAACTCAACAAAGAAAGGATTGAGTCTCACACAAGAATCAGAAACTACAAAAGAAATCCACATGTCAAAGTCACAGCAAAAAAAATAACATGAAAAACCAAAATACTATATCCCCACCAAGTACCAACAGTTGTATAGAAGAGTATAATGAGAACCCCCTAGAGATAACACAGGACATGGAATTCAAAAGAACAATT
>NW_008330588.1:1368709-1395348 GCF_000622305.1 Nannospalax galili
TAAATTAAAATAAAATAAAATAAAATAAAATAAAGAGCACACCAACAAATCAAAGAACTAAAAAAAGGGATAAAATTCTGATTGAATTCACAAAAGACATAGAAGTATTGAAGAAAACTCAGACTGAAATAAAGAAGGAGTTAAAAAAACTCAGTAAGCCAATTAGAAATGACAGGAGAAAGCCTCACCAATAGGATGAATGAGATGGAAAACAGAGTATCAGGACTGGAAGATAAAATTTTGATTTAATTCTTAATACATATGAAATCCATAAAAGCTTTCCTAGATAAGGATTATGAAATAATTCAATTAAATATTTTTGGTGAACCAATGAGTTTAATTAGAGTTACTTACAGGAACATTAAATGAGGGATTAGTACAGGAGTGTCGGCAAGTTAGCAGACGCTAAAGCACTGGAGAAAATTTGACCTTCAAATTTGTGTGCTAGTCCTCTTTCATTAAAGTGTACTCTGATCATCCAAATTAAATTTTAATTCTTTTTTATATATTTTATTTATTATTTTTATTTTATGTGTATGAGTGTATTGCCTGCATGTGTGTAAGTACATCTGTGTCATCCAATGCCTGCAGAGTCAGGAGAGGGCATCAGATCCCCTGGAACTGGAGTGAAGGAAGGTTGTTAGCCACAATATTGGTGCTGGAAATTGAACGGGGGTCCTCTGCAGGAGCAGCCAGCACTCTTAACCACTGAACCCTCTCTCCAGCCTCTAAAATTTAGTTCTCAGTTGGGGGTGTAGCTAAATGGTAGAGCACTTGCTTAGAAAGAACAAGGCCAGAAATTGAACGGGGGTCCTTTGCAGGAGCAGCTAGCACTCTTAACCACTGAACCCTCTCTCCAGCCTCTAAAATTTAGTTCTTAGTTGGGGGTGTAGCTAAATGGTAGAGCACTTGCTTAGAAAGAACAAGGCCCAAGGTTTAATTCCCAGCACCAAAATACATTAATTAATTAATTAATAACTTGTTAACTAACTAGTTAATTAATTAAAGATAGATTTCCTCTTACCCTGATTATTTTTTCTAGAGCAATTAACTTTTAATATATTTATTTACTCTCCCCTTCCCTCCGTGAATACATGTTTTTAAAGAGGTGTGTGTGTGTGTGTGTGTGTGTGTGTGTGTGTGCGTGCACTTCACTGTTGTAATCCCAGCACTAGGGAGATTTCCTGGAAATAATAAATACTTAGTGAGTATAACTGAATATTTCAGGTAGATTCTTTATTTTCACATTTACTTACTTGATGAAAATTTGATTTTTATCCTCAAATCCATACCACGACTTGATACTTATTTGCAGACATACACAGAGTATGTGTTTGACCTGGGAAGGGAGCGGAATTTGAGTTTCCATGAGAACATTCCCAGGTAGTCAAGGCTCTGCCATCACCATCTTCAGCTCTCACTGTAACTGGATGTTCTCATTGTCTCTTCAGTGCCTACCTTTTGCACTGCTGTGTTTTCTTTGGTAATTTTGCTGTTTTAAATGACCTCAGTGCTAAAGTGCTAGCTTGTGTTCCTAGGTGTAAAGCTGAAATGTGCTTCATAAACAAATAGGGGTTAGGTAAGACACTCATGAATGAGTTACAGACCTTTTGACATGAGTTCAATGGTATGTAACACAAACACGCACACGAAATAAGGTGTTATTTTTAAACAGAAATATACATAAAATGGGCCATGTATTGATTGACAGAAATATTGTGACTTCAGACTTACAAGAAGTTGCAGTTATTGACTAATGGTGTATCTGGAGATTTCATAGAATACAGAAACAGGAATTGTCTTTCCTTCTTTAATTCAATTAAATGTACTTCTATCTTATGAGATAACTTTTTTTTTTTAATGAAACAAATGTTTCTTGTAGTTTTGGACAATTGAGAACAATGATCAAACCATCCTCACATATTTCATAAATGACTAAATATCCATTACCTCACTTGGCAATTTAAAGACCCTTTTCAATGGACTGAATAAGGACACAGATCTCCACTTCACATTGTATAAGGTGATATTCCAAAATATCTTTAGGAATCTTCTGAATTGAATCTCACAGATCACATAAGTGAGCTCTTTCTCCATAACTGACAACCCATGCTGATCTGGTCTTCTACATACAAGTCTCCAAGAATCCCATGCCAGATACCAGATACCTGCAATGTTAATCCAAGTTTCTTAGTAGGACAGACTGAGCTCTGTTACCACTTTCTCCAGTCTTTGCCTTTCTGTTTTATTTTTTTATGCTTCACTTTATAATTTCTCTCTCTCTCTCTCTCTCTCTCTCTCTCTCTCTCTCTCTCTTCCCCCCCCATTAGATAATTCCTCTTTGCTGTCTCCATGCTTGCTTCCTTGGCTTACTCACCTACTTTTCTTATACAGCCTAGGGATGGCACCGCACACAGTGGACTGGACCCTCCTACATCAATTAGCAATATAGAAAATGCCCCACAGGTGTGTCCATAGGCCAGCCTGATGGAGGAAATTGTTCCTCAACTGGTGACTCTAGTTTGTGTCAAGTTGAAAAAACAAAACAGTGACCAACCAGCATACCATGATTACTTCTTTAAGAAAAAAAAAAAAAAAAACTTATAAATGTGATGAAGAACTCTATTCACTGGAAATTCTCATCGATACCCCTTAGCTTGTCATTTCAAGGAAAGAACTATAATAAAGATTTAAAAAATGGAGACTTAGAGTGGATAGACGTAGGAGTTTGTAAACACACACAAGTATTAGTGTATGTGAGGGTACGAGCTTACACATTGCTGTGTCATCCTCTATACCACTTACTTCACTGATTAATCACATAACTTTATGGAATATCTTAGTATCTTCTAGTTTGGGGACAGACATTATAATGTGGATCTCCTGAAAAGGGACTGACTTTCTTTGATGTTCTCAGGGACCATGTGACAGTATGTGTTAGCTAAGCCCATTTGTAGTGGCTCCAGGTTTAGAATTAAAATTCAGGGGAAAGGAGCCTAATTTGCCCATATTTGTGCTCAAAACACATCTCTGGTTGAATATAAATGGGTAAGCAATATAGTGGTGGGGTTGGTTTGACTCTCTCTTCATCTCCTGGTCCAAGTCCTACCTCCTTATGAAACTATAGCCATATCCCTGTCCACATTCATTGTACTTCTGAAGGCATTTATTTACAGTTCCAATGACCATTGAACCTGGAAAATGGTAGTCATAACAGACACATATTGTGATGATAAACCTGACCCTGAGGGTCTTTTGTATTGCCAGGGACTATGTTTTGATTACTGAGTCTGAGGAAGTTGTCTTCCTAGACTATATCTTTAAACTACCCAGGTGATGGGAATATTCAAATAACTTGAGACAGAGACTCTTTATCACCTTTCTTAGAGGCATTTCAATACTCTGGCAACACACAGTCATAGCACATCATACAAACCACAGAAGTACATAGTTGTACTTTCACAATACATTGACCTGAGCCTCCAAAACTGACTTAGATTGTTATTGTCTTTAGTAGAAAGTACCCTGGAACATTTCCAAAATCCTTCATTAAATCTTCTTTGGAAGGAATGAATAAATCTAGATCTTCATCCTGATATTGTTATGAACTTGCCTTATGACACAAATCCATAAGCCACTTAAACTTTTTGAGCCATGACTTACTAATATGTGCAAACAAAACAAAACAAAATGCACAAACTACAGTGTTTCTTTGTAGATTTTTCTAGTTCTGTGTTCTAAAAAGGAAGAGTGAAGAGAAGACGAGAAAGATGTTGAAAAAGCAAGACTTTGGATCACAGACATCAACTGTCCCTTTTACTTATGTGGCATTTCATAGTTTCTTAAACATTTTCATTGTACTAAATAAAACCAACTGATCTTAGAGTGTGTATACTTTAGGCAATAGAAAGCCAGAGTTTAGAGAGTAGCCTGGAAAGAGATGGGAAATGTGACAAGAAGAAAGAAACTGATGAGTGTCCAGTGGTCAGAGAAATTAACACTAAGGATGGACCGCAGGTACTGGCCTCCAAAGGCTGGAAGCATTCCGTATTTGAGAAGTTTTGGGTGAGTGTAATATTTCTGGGTCATTTCCCATTCATCATTCCCAGAGAGTGCTCCCTTACTTCTTTATACTTAATGTGTCATTCTGCAGATGTCTGAAGACAGCCTGATTTTTCTTCTTTGGGGGATACTTTCGGCCTGTATGCCTATACAATTCTTTCTTATCTTTTAAGTTTAATAATAGCATGAGGATACCTCCTGGGTCCAGTCTCTATGTATAAGTGTTTCCTGTGAATGGGTGTGCTTTTTCAATTTATGTATTTTTTTCAGCTCTTTCACTTAAGAAAATTTAGCTTTAAAATGTCTTTGAATAATTCTTGTCTACATTTTTGAGTTCTCTATTTCAAGGATCCTTTTAATCTGCATGTTGTATCATTTCTGTCTGCCCTCAATATCTATTATACCATCTCTAATCATTTTATCTCCCCCTTTCCTCTCCTTTACATTCACTCAGGACTTTCAAGACATTAATTAAAATTTCAGTGATGTCTGTTCTGGGTTTCACTGCTCTAATTATTAGCTCTGTGATGGCATTGTTTAGGCCCTCAGCTACTTCTGAGTACTGCACTCGGATCTCATTCTGTTCTGTTGCTATAATGTCCTTAAGCCTTTTTGAATAAATAGAAGTCATGGTGTTATCAAGTTATTCCGTGGCATGGAACATGTCCAGGAAGTCTTTGGATCCTTAGGCTGTGTTTTGTGCTATGGTGCTGGGTGTGCTTTCTTGGTGTTTCCACAGTCACTATGACATGCCTGATTCACTCCCTTGCTCATGCCGTATATGTGCAGCTCTGATGTCGTCATACAGTGCCTTTTTGCTGTATTGAGACATTTTTTCTTTCTTCCCTGAGATAAATTTAGAGGTAAGTTGTTCTTATAAGTTCTTAGCACCCTGTTGGTTCAGAGTCAATATAAAAATTCAGTTAGAGGGCTGAAGAGATGGCTCAAAGGTTAGGGGCACTGACTGCTCTTGCAGAGGACCCAGGTTCGATTCCCAGCACCCACACGGCAGCAACGAACCATCCTTAACTCCAGTTCCAGGGGAATCCACTGCCCTCTTCTGACCTCCACGGCATTGCACAACACAGGTGCACTCACATACATGCAGGCAATACACTCATACACATAAAATAAAAATAATAAAAAATTAAAAAAATTCAGTTAGAGCTGTCTGAAGTTTTATTAGATAATCTGTGCTCTAGTTTTTCTTTTGAGATTAAAAAAATGTATAGTAAGTTACAGTCTACTACATCAGATCCAGGCAATGTGCTTGTTATGTGAGGGCTACCCTGTGTTTCAGGTTAGTCCCCTGAATTAGACTGGAATCCTGAACAACAAGGAGTCTAAGTAGGTATTCTGCCTCTGCCAAAGTTGGCTAGGAGAAATATACTATAGTTTCCTATGTCAATGAAATCAGATCATGATTTTGTTGTGTGTGTGCATGTGTATGAACATTGTTTTTTTTTTTTTTTTTTTGGTTTTTCTGTGTGTGTATGTGTCTGTGTCTGTGTCTGTGTGTATCTGCACCTGTGTGTATGTACATGAAGAGGCCAGAGGCCAACATTGGTGTCTTCCTCAAGCACTCATCTTATTTTTTTATGACAAGGACTCTCTCTGAATCTGGAGTTCACCAATTTGGATAGACTGGCAAGCTGCAGGGACCTGTCTCCACTTCCCCAGTGCTGGGATTATAAGGATGTGCTGTCATGGCAAGTTTTGTTTTTGTTTTTGTTTTTTTTCACACAAGCAGTGTAGATTGAACTCAGGTCCTGCTGGTTGGTTGGTGAACACTTGACCAACTGAATCATCTCTCTAGCCCCTGGTTATGTTTATTGTTTGCTTGTTTTTGCATATACTTGATTGTCATCTTGTCGTCGTAAATACTATGAATGTGTTAGGTGGGATTATTTTATTGAAAAAGGAGAACACATCTTCACCTTTGCCTTGGATTTGTAAACACATAAGTCTTTCCAAATAGGTTGCATTCTTGAGATTTGTTTTAAGCTAATACATTTGCCACATATGACCTTTTGGTTGCATGTTTGGATGATCAGCAATGAGGTCATGCCCAGTTATCCTATTCATTTCTTTGTCAATCACTTTTCAAAGCATATGGCACAAGACCATTTCTTATCCATTTTTGATTACTGATGTTAATAATTATGTTGCTGATACTTATCCCAACAGGCAACAGGGCAGGATGCTATTTCTAGTTTTTCATTCATCATATAAACATAAACGTTCAAACAGGATTAGAGAGGCAGATAAGGGGGAGGCAGGTACCCCAGCCTCTGCCTGGGTAAATAGCGGCAGGAATGAGTGGCAGGAGGCAGTAAAGGGCAGTATCTGGTTTGTCATGAAGGAAATAGTGGGTGATGCAATAAAGTAAACAGAAACTAGATTCTTGTGGCTAGTCAGAGAATGCTAAACCACTGAGAGAACAAAGACAAATATCTAGGCTATGATCTCCTGTGAGGTTACTGGTTGCATGCTGTCTCTGCTGAAGGTAGCCTAAGGACTTTCTACACACCCAGAAGTCCCGACTGAACTGAACGTCTATTTTTCAATATTTCTTGCTCTTATATAAATTAGAGACCACGGGGCAGGAAGATACTGGAGTTCTATCAGATTTTTGTTAAAGACCTCTTCTTTGCTCCAAATTTTATCTACTTCTCAAATCTGAGGATCAGGCACCTCTAAGAGCCATTTTGAATAGCATATTGGTAACTCAGTGCTCCAATATGAATCTGGTCAATCAATTTGTGACTTCTTATTTACAGATACTTTGTTCATTTGGTCCAGAACATTTCTTCTAAATTGAGAGATCCCCAAGTCACTGTCCATCTGTGTGTACCCAGAGCCTGGTTTATAGTAAGTACTCATTAGATAGATATTCCTTAATTAAGTGAAGAAAGGGTAGATTCATTTGACAGCATTCCAGAAGCTGGAGAATACTTCTTGGGCCCCCTTCTTCCCTCCCACCCTATCACTGGCTCTAATTTAGCACTAGTGACTTCCAAAGGAGCTTGAATCTGCCAGTGTAGTGAGGAATCATCCAGCAGGCGGGTTATTTTAAATCTTTAATAGACATATTACCTTACATTATGGCTTCATCATCCGCCCCTCAGCATGAGCACAAAGAGAACATCCATCACAATTAGTGTAACATTCTGAACACATAAAAAAGATGAAAATGTGCAGCGAAGTTGGGTGTAAGGGAGCCCAGCCTCTGTGAGTAGATCTTCCTTAGACCATGGGCACATGGCCAAGCTGAGATGCTGCTCTCCCAGGGGCCAAGAAGGGGTGAGAGATACTCAGAGCTCAGGGCTTCTGTCCATCCTCCTCCAGAAAAGGTGGGATTTCCCATACTAGGTCAAAGCTATGCCTATGTTCTACAAAGCTCTGCTATCACTTTTGTGGCCAAGCAGAGGACATTGGTGAGGGGGAAGTGGCCACAGCTTGGGGTCCTGGATCAAGAACAATCAGAAAGAGACATTTTATTTACTGTTCCAACTACTGTATGAGGTGATTCTAATCTATCTATCTATCTATCTATCTATCTATCTATCTATCTATCTATCATCATCTTCTATCATTTACTATCCATCTGCCTCTCAATCATCTATCAGTCATCTATATATCTATCATTTATTTATCATCTGTTTATAGTCTATATAACTTTTAATTACCATTCGATAATCGATTACATTTATGATGGTTTGGTATATGTACACAATGTGCCATGATCAAATAAGGGTAATTAGCATCTCACTGTCCTTAAACATTTATCATTTATGCTGAGAAATTTTGAATTCTTTTCTTCTAGTTCTCTGTAAAATACATAGCAAATCATTGTCAACTATAATCACCTTACTGAGCTGTAGAACTTTAGGACTTCCTCTTACGCAGCTGTATTTTAGTACCTGTTACTAAACCTCCTGACATCCTCCTGCCTCCTTTCCTTCCTCGGTTCTAGTGACCACAGTCCTGTGCTAGAGGAACCAGCTATGAAGTCAGCCTTTATTAGCTACCTGACTGAGAATTTGCAGTGGCTGTTTCCTCTTATACTGATAGTTCTTGGTAGTTCTGTGGCTACCCTGAAGAAATTCTTCCTCTTGCAGAGGAGAACGCTGAGACTCAATGTAGTTTTCTGAGTTTCCCCAATGTTGGGTAGAAAGTAAGAAGTAACTCTTACACACATACACATCTGCCTGTTTTCAAAGGCTGTCTTCTTAGTCTGTGGTCACTGAGCAAAACGGGGATCTGCAGATCTGGAGTGAGAAGAGACACAGGGCAAGGTACCAGCTACCAAAGCCTACTCGCTTTCTTTTTCTTCGTTTCTCCTTGCCCTTCATCTGCAGGTAATCCTTCATGAGGCCATTCAAGTCATTACTTGTCTTTTTGTAGTGTTTGCATGAATTTATGTATCCATATAGGGAATTATTTATCTCCCTTTTGAGTGCTTACAGGTTGAGTTAATCATTCACTTCATTCTCTGTACTACCTGTACCATTCAGCACAAGGTCTCTCATTTATTTGTTCTCATGCCATTCCCAATCTTTGTGTTCAGACACCTGATCTGATATGCTGGGTATGTTCCTTTTAGCATTACATGTGCGCATGCTTGGTCTACACAGATGCTGTTTTGTTAAAGGTTTTATTTTTGCTCTTATATGTGTTTGGGCACATGCTCTGGTTTATATAGATGTTATTTTGTTATAGGCCTTAGCTTTGTGTCTTACTTTCTTCCTTGGCATTAGCTTTTAGATTTCTCCGTTGGTGAGTATCTGGTTCTCTATGTTAAATCCTGCATGCTGTGATGATTTACATCCACAAATTTCACTTATCCCACTCCTACAGACAGCCATTCTAGATTTCCTTTGACTCCCAGACCCTGCATAAAATAACATGATTTAACCAGTATAAACATTCTTGTGCTTGGGGATCTGTACCAAACTTCAGCTTGCTATCCCAATTCTTCGCTTTCCTACAGTCATCTCACTCATTTAAACCTTCCTGGATTATCATAAAAAAATTTCTGTCTGCAGAGTCCCACCTCTGTGGACACTATATTCGGTTGGCTTTTTAAGGACCAAGTAAGTCAACTGGCCTTCTTATGCTTGTACTCTCCTCAGCTGGCTCCCCCAAGCATAGTTTCAGCTCTAATCATTGGGTATAGAAGCCACAATTCAAGAAGATAGATGATAAACCATTGTAAGCTCAGGTATTGCTACCTGGATAGCTTTTGCTATTCTCTATTTCAGAAGGATGAATCATTGCCTATTTATCTCATAATAGAATCTAATATTTTGTGCAAAATATATGTGGTGCACTCAAAGGGCTTTGCAGTTATACAGTCTGGAACCTAGTTTTGTGATTAGAAGATACCCTTTGTCAGTGTGCCAGGAAAGAAGACCCTTCCAGAGGGTTTGATTTGACAGAGGATAGAAGGAGCCTCATTACTGCAGATGGACAGGGTCGCAGAGAGTTGCTTAGGGTGACTCAAGAAGCAGTGACAAAGATCTTAAGCCCTTTGGCGTGGCTAGGAATTAATTTTGACTCAGAATGGTATTAGGTATATGTTGACCTCAGGTAATCTCTGGAGACAGGGTGGTCAGTCATGCATAAGCAATATTGAGCACAGGAGGGGCGTTGAAGGGAAGAATGGAGGCATGGGAGAGCTGTTTTTGTGATAATTCCTTCTGCCAAGCTTGGAAAGGCTTTCTTTCTTCTTCTTCTTCTTCTTCTTCTTCTTCTTCTTCTTCTTCTTCTTCTTCTTCTTCTTCTTCTTCTTCTCCTCCTCCTCCTCCTCCTCCTCCTCCTTTCTCCTCCTCCTCCTTCCTCTCTCTCTCTCTCTTTCTTCCTCCTCCTCCTCCTCCTCCTCCTCCTCCTTCTTCCCTGAGGCATCCAAAGGAGGGTGGAGGTGGTGGGAAGGATTATGAAGTGGTCCTCCCTTGAAGGTGGTAAAGTGAAGTATGTCGAGCAGTAGGGCTGATTGGTATACAAGGAAGTCATTCTTTATGTGGAGGGTTGAACATTCACTTGTATGCACGCTGGGCTACATCTCCAGGACTCATTTGCGTTTCACTTCTGCCTAAAATATTTGTTTTCATTTTCTGGTCATTTTCCCGAATCCCAAGATCCATTAATTTAGATTTTCAGTCCTTTTATGTTTGTCTAAATTCACTCAGTTTCTCTTACAGGAGTTACTGATTTGGACTTCCCTTAAGTATTTCTGACTGCATTTTCCTGTTCTTTTTTAGCAATAAGTACGAATGGCCACCCAGCTCACAATGCTCACAATGACGTTTTCTCTATGCTTAGCAGCTCCGGTGACCCATGGGATTACATGGTCAGTGAAAATGAGAAGTGATGTGAGCAGTCTCTGAGTTTTGGACTCTTACGAAAGCTTTCCCTTTCTTTCCTCTGTGCCCCTTTCTCATTGCTAGAATATGCAGTTGTTGGTGGGAATTTCATTGGTTATCTCATGCCACAAGGGGAAGCCATAGATTGAAGTTAAATGAGCAAGAAGATAATGTCATCAGCCCTAGAGAAATGTCATTTCAGTCATCACTGAATTCTGTAGGCTAGCAACCCCATAGAACTGTCCAATCAATCTTGTCAGGATTATGCTGAGGAGAAATTTGCTTCCCTTTTGTCTCAATCCCTGCGTTTTAAAATTCATAGGAAAGGCCAGACTTGTTTTTCTTACATGGAGCAAAGCTGTCCATAGTCCTGGGTATGTCTGTGTCTGGACACCAGTCTCAGTTACCAAATCTTGGTGATCCCAAATCTGTGATTTTATCGAACAGCTATGGCTAGTGAGTGAGTGATGTTGAAGCTGTCATAATATTCCAGAAAAATGAAAAAGACTGAGGATCCCTCAAGCAATTCTTAGAAATTGTCATGTGTCATGATTTTATTAGCTGGTTTATTTGGTTTTATTGGCTCATTTTTAATGACTATGAACCATAAAGATAAATAAGTAGCCACACATTTTCTTGATGACTACATTAACATTAATTTCATGGGCTCTCCAAAAGACAAAATATTATCAGATTTTCTTCCCTGAGAGAGGTTAAAGTTTCTTAATTTTGGTGGACTGCAAAATTCCGTGGACTGGCAAGAGTTCTAGACAAGAAGTCCAAAAGTATGAAAATGATTCTTTTTTCCCCTGCTGAGTAATTGAGTGTCCCTTGCAAGAAAAGTAAGGGCATTGAATATAATAATCTGTAATATCGCTTTCAGATATGAATTTCGAAGGGTTTATGACTGGGAGTCTCAATGTTAAGGCCATGAGGTAATTCTCCATTAGCCACTTATTAACCAAGTCTGAATGAATTGTTAGTTCCTTCAATCAAGCCTCAACAGCTTCCATTTTAATGGGTATTAAAACCTGTTAGAACAATTTCATATGGAAGTTATAATAACCCAATAGAATGCAAGCCCAGATAAGAAAGTGATTTCCTGGGGCCAAGGATGGGCGAATGGGACAATATGACTGCTTCTGAGATCCCAGGATGTTGGGCAGTCCATCTAACTATTTTCTGAGTGCCTCTGTAGGCCAAGTCACTAAGGGTGGGCAACACAGGTTCTTCCTGAGTGGTAAGAAGGTGGCTAACTGACACTGTTGGCTTGTTTATAGGACTGAGTTTCTGGAACTGCAGGTCACTCTGGCCTGGCTTCTTCTCAGGACCTCAGGCTTCTTCACAGGACCACAGGACCCAAGATGGCTCCATGTAGCAAGAACCTGGGCTGGGGAGGACACAACATGGCTTTCCATTTCTCTAGGGCAGTGTAGCAGGGTGGCAGCCTGGCAGCTCCTTAAATTTGGTACAGAGCCTGTGAGGGTCACATGGCTCTCCAGCAGTAACTGCTTCAAGAATCTGTGGTAGGAGTGGGGGCTGATGGAGGCTCTTGCTTACCATGTCCCTACCATGAGAAATTCATTTTGGCCCAGGGTTGATCTGGAGAGGAGAAATGGCTGATGTTGTGTCCTCAGTTCCTGTCTGTAAATTCATCATGTATGTCTGTTTTCTATGGTGTCCATTCCTCATTCCATTGCACTCCAACCGTCTGCCCCAAATATTCCTGCAAAATAGCTGTTGTTCTTTTCTGTTATCCTGCTTTGTAGAGGGAAGCACAGCCAGCACCTCTAGTCAGCCATCTCCCTCAGAAATACTCTCTTTTATCAAATAAATCATTAGAGAAAGGTTTTGTAGGCAGATTCCTGTCTAACATAGCAGAAAGAAGGAAACTTGAGAGAAGTCTATGAACTAGGGCTCTGGGAAGAGTTCTAGGGTTGCCTATGAAGGACTTTACACTCCAGAATGGGATGTGAAAGAAAAAAACAGTTGGAAATGAGCTTTGAAATGAATTCCTGTGGTTTAGAATTAGATCTTCATTCTCATTCTTCAGGAGACAAATAATATTTGTGATTCCTTTTTAATTACTGCTTGGTGGCTGGGCTTGTCTCTAAGAAGGGTCCTTGCAGAGACTGTATAATATAGCAGATTATTTATCACATTATGATGGGTTTAAAACTGTTCAGGATACATTTTGATTCTAGTAACTAAACAGAACATTCTGTGGACCACCTGCTCAGTGAAGGAATGTGGTGTTCGGAGATGGTCTACTAGGAGGGCATGGTAGTGGGCTTTCCTTACTTACTTGAGTCCCTGTGCTGTCTGGATATCACACCAAGAACTGGTCATCTTTGTGCCTATTCTGGACCAATTTGTGAATTTCAGGTAGGAATCTGTTCCATTGGTCAGTTTCTTCAAGGCCACCCAAGGCAGCATGGTTGAGGCTTTGAAAGCTGAATGGTCCCTTGACACCAAGAGAGCTGGAAGTGCTCAGCAATCAGGGATGCAGAACGGCTGGTTTTATTGGAGTGATGACCCCAAGCCCTAGCTCTTATTCTACTTTATGTGAAAACAATGATGATCTTCAGAAGCATCCATGTAGGGTGAAGCTGAGTCTGTTTGAATCTGTGAAAGTGAGTGGATGATGACGACATTCACACTCAATCATGCTACACTGGATCTTTACCCCATTGGCACAGAATGGGGACGGTTCATGAGCTCATGCTTTGGGCTATATCCCACAAGTAACCATTTCTGAGCCTTACCGACTGTACTGGAGTGACTTTTTCCTGGAAAACCTGTATTCTTTAGGGAGCAACGTATTATCCATTTTTCTATGGCCATCCTCTAGCCCTAAATGTAATGGTTAGTCTTCCTTGTCAACTTCACTGGATTTAGAATCACCTAAGGCACTCCTTTAGGTAAGTCTTTGAGGGAGTTTCCACTGAGGTTTAACTAAGGAGGGAAAACTCACCTTGAATGTGTATAGCACCATCTCATAGGCTGGGATCTGAGTGAATAACAAAGGAAGAGAAGAAAGCAAGTTGAACACTTACATTCATCTCTCTGACTCCTAACTGATAAAGAAATATAACCAGCCACCTCACAGTCCTACAGCCATGTCTATTTTGCCATGATGGAACATATACCCTCAAACTTCAAACCAAAATGAACCCTTCCTTCCTTAAGTTGTTTCTGTCAGATATTTTGCCACCACAGTGAGAAAAGCAACCAATGACCATGACCAGAAGGAAAAAACTAAGTGATCATGAAGGATGATAATGGTAGTCGTGTGGGGCATTGCTTAATGATGTAGCATTACTCAAGGATGAGCCTATCCTCAGGGGGAATCAGGCTGCCCATGAACAAGGCCACACCTTGCTGGTCACTAGCTCCATAGGCAATTCCTAACAGAAGTTTAATCACTGGAGAGGCAGAATTTTACATACAAGTTCTACCCCCTGAGCCCCCAAACCAAAGAGCTGCTCCTGGCTGCGTAAACACTCATCTTGTGGCTGTAGAAAGATTTTGTGAATGCAATGAAAGTCTCTTTATGGTTGACATTAAAATATGGAGATTATCCAGGGCCCTGATATAACTGTAGAAACCCTTTAGGAGGCAGATAACCCTCACAACACAGTGATATGCTTAAGAAGTGATGAAACATCTTCAAGTAGCTAAAAGTTCTGCTCTTAGTTGACGAGAGGCAAAGATGGGGAATTTCAGTCCTACAACCACAGGGAAGTGAATTCTGCTCATCAAATGAATGCATGTAGAAAAAGACACACACATGGATGTTATCTTGGGAAACCCAAGAGGAGGACCTAGTCAGCCCTCTGGACTTTGACCTACAGAATCATGAGACAATCAATAGATGCTGTTCTCAGCTGTTCCATTTATATTAATTCACTGTAGAACATTCTAGAGGCAATACAAGAACAGTGAGGTGGGAAGAGCCCAAGATATATGTCCTCTGGGTCATCCTCAAGCCTCCTTTATCTGTAAAATAGCAACAATAAATCATATATAATTCACAGAATTGCTATGAGATTAAGGTGAATGAGATATGCAAAAGGCCTTTTTGCAGAGCAAAAACAGTCTTACAAAAATGGTAATTCCTGAATTTTTAATTTCTAATATATTTTCTCCTTGGGGTTTACTGACATACCAACAAACAAACTTTGTTGTAAACTGAAGGAGTCTCCAATAACTTTAGACAGTCCTGAGAGTGAATTGACTTGTTTTCACATGGAATCCCTTAACACTGTCTATACCACCCAAGGGCCATTTTTCCCCCAGAGGTTTTTGGTTGTGAAACATTGCTGCTGCAGCTCATCCTTACTTAAGGGCATTCTC
Organism: Nannospalax galili; assembly: GCF_000622305.1. Classification (NCBI taxonomy): domain Eukaryota; kingdom Metazoa; phylum Chordata; class Mammalia; order Rodentia; family Spalacidae; genus Nannospalax; species Nannospalax galili. The sequence continues at coordinate 1,383,493 of NW_008330588.1, forward strand.
TCCAAACTTTACAGTTCAGTGCACTGTGTCAACGCCTGCTGTTTGCAGACAGTCCTGAAGTGTGTGCTCCTAACCACTCCCACTTAGAAAGGAGCCATAAGGAAAACACGTTGTAGTTATGCTATCAATGCCGTGGGCAGAGTCATCCCCCTTTAGGGGAAGTAGAATTCTTGTTGTGGCTATTTTGATGAACCAGTGAGTAGAGAGTGGATATTTGAAGGATGTGAGAATCAGAGTGGCAGTTTCCTGAATCTATTAGCAAGCTTTTTATCAGTGAAATAGGAAGGTGAAGCCCAGTAGAACTGTAGTGCAGAAGTTATTTTAGAAGTTTCCTCCCAAAGAGGAGAGAACATGAGATCACTGCCAGCAGGAAGGGAACTTTGGAGCAAGAACAGAGGCAAGCCCCTGATGCTGAGAGTTCACATCTCCAAGGGGCACGACTCATATCAATTGTGATATTCTGCCTTCTTAGAAACCTGATGGGGAATTCTCCTATAACTGTGCTGTTTCCATTTTTATGTACAATTCCTGTCTTTCTTACACATGAAATATTAATGAAATGTACACAACTTGTGAGTGTGTGTGTGCACACACACCCGCGTTTGTAGCCAGAGGACAATCATGGGTGTTGTTTTTCAAGAGCTACCCATCCTGCTTGTTGAGACAGGGTCTCTCAATGACTGGAACTTACCACATAGGTTAGACTGGGACCCCATGTATTCCCTGTTTCCACCCCCAGTACTGGGGTTACAAGCACACATCACCATCCCCCTTTTAAAAGTCAGTTTTGGGGATGAAACTCAGGTTGTCATTCTTACAGGGCAAGGACTTTACTGACTGAGCTACCTCCTCAGCCTAAAATGAACATAATTTTCTAATGTATTATTCTGGTGAATATGGCAAAATATTAATCACAGATTCAACTTGGGCATAATAAGAGAGCTAAGGCACAGTGTGGTAAAGATAGCAATTCCTGAGTTGCCCACTACGAATCAGCCACTGTTTGGCTATATACATGGATATATATACATGCTACACACAAGAATTCAAATGACAGTAGTGTTGCAGGATATTAATAGACCTACCTCATAGGAAAGAAAAATCAACGATATCGTCAATACAATAGAACAATAGAGGATGGCAGATGTGGACTGGGACACCAGGCCACGTGCTTCCAATTGTATCACACTCTGTACCTTAAAGATGGAATGAAATATGGGCAGAGGGAGTCCCATGTTCTCCTTTAATCAATAATTTCAGAAATCCTGATGCTAGGGGACATGGTGCCCCGACCAGCTCTCTTTACTGGTGTCATCAATCTTAGAAGGGGGCTTGGGGCTAAGAACGAAGCTTACCTGCTGCTTGACAATGTCAGGTTGGTTTGGGGAACGCATTCCACTTTCTCTTTGTAGTGTTGTCTAATGGGAAAACAAATACCTTCACCTCTCAGCCCTCTAATAGAGAAATGCATGCCCAGAATTTTCAAACAGCAGTTCAAGAAACAAATAACCTTTGTCCCACTAATTTATCATTTTCGTAACTCGATAATAGCGCTCTTCCAGCTGGGCCACTGTATTATAATGAAGCATGTCAGAGAGATCTTGGAGCTTAATGAATACAAAGAAATTAAACTCCCAAACCTGCTGATTTGGACAATCACCACTTTCCACCCCCCATCCCCTTCGTGGGGTATATTTCTAAGCCATTAAAGAAACTAATTACTTTCTTTTCCATTTGCCCAACAACTGAGGTTAGATTAGAATGTGTAAGCAATGAATGGCTTGCCCCTCTGACTTAACAACTGCAAAGGCAGGATTACCTCTTACAATGATGAGGCTGTCTACTGCCCCATTCTTGCTAAAAACACGGTATTTTACAAATGTGTCAGGCAGGGACTTGCTTTTAAAATCTTCATATGACTTGGAGACAAAATAAATAATAAATGCCAAGGAAAGAAAGGGAAGAGAATGTGCTGGGGCTTCTACTGAGCTGTCAGGAGCTGCTGACAGAGCTGTTTGGTGACGAGAGGGAATGAAAATAGCAACGACTGAGCAGAGTTGGTAGGAGAGGAGAAAGTTAGCTTCTTAGATACCTTGAAGTGATGGTATGGCTGTCAGACACCATTCTGTGATTGATGGAGGGATGTGGGAGACCAATTAGCTAGAGGACAGTAGCTTATGGCAGTAGGAAAAGGTGATGTCCTGCATGCACGGTGTCAGAGACTTCAAGGAAACCTGCACTGACTACCCCTTGCTTATTTGTGATGAGACGCTGGGTAAGTTACTAGGCATCCTCACTTCTCCATTTATAGAGTGGGCACGAACTTACTAGAGATTAACTAAAACTCTTAAATGCTTATCCCAATAGCTGGTCCACAACAAACTATTAATAATGGATGGATTTAATATCCAGATAATTCTCAGCGGAAGCCAGAATTCTAGGATAAAGAAATAGGGGTTGCATGGTTCTTATGAATACAAGGAATGAGTGAGATTGTCTAATCAGATGTTTGTGGGCGCTCATGACTTCAACAGTGAGAAGTCAAACTCTCTAGGGTCACCCCAGATGAATCAGTTAGGGAGAAGCAGTGCTGACATGAGTCATGTGTTTATTCAGTGAGGAAGTCACTGATGCTGAGCTAGACACAGAGGTGGAGGTGGTGGAATCAAAAGTACATTATGAAGTTCTTACTTTGATATCACTTACAATTGCACCCAAGGAGACAAAATGCCCAGTGATGAGAAAAGCAGGGCTTGACAAAACTTTATTGTTAAGCAAAGGATTAAGACAGATAAAAAATGCAAGGGTACCTCAAGATTAGCCTGTGCTAAATCCCAGCAGATGACTCGTTCCTAATGAATAGACTGCTAAATGAAATAAGGTCAGAAGACAGAAGCTTTCTGAGGTCAGGGATCACTTCTTAACCTCTTTTCAATAGATTTTTTAAATAGTTTGTCCCCACAAATCACAGAAACAAGGTCAGAATCCTAGGGTATTCTGTAGGAGCTGGGTAACCCAGTGTAGTTACACTTGTTCACATCGGAGGCTCTAGGCTTGGGCATGGTAGTATGGAGACCAGGCCAGGGAAGAAGCTGAGTGAGGCTACTTGGTGCATGATGAGTTCCAGTATCAGCTCATCTTCATTGTGACAATTTGAGGGAGGCCTTTGTTCTCTACAGAACTCTACTTCCTCATCCATGAAAATCTGGAGAAATGAAAAGCACCGCTTTCTCTCTTCATCCCATCTAACTATGATACTTGAGAATTCCAGGTATGGTGGGTTTCCCTTGACAAAATCGTATTTCATTGTTCCCTGCCAAGATTCACAATTTCCTCTCTCCAGTCTCTCTGCTCAGCCTCCAAACTGGGTTTATGGGCTTTCTTGGACATGATGTCTTATGCTTTGCCAGATCCATCTGTTGACCCTGGGACCTAGTCTATCTCTGGTATCTCTAGCTAGCTGCCTGGGGAAAAGGGGGAGGTCAGATGCCCTTAGTCAATTTTTAATCATAGATGGCAGTTGTTGAAGTCCTGGATTTATGGATGCTTTTCATCTTAACCAACCTACTGCAAGCTCCCAGTGACTCCCTCAGCCTGACCTGTGTGATTTATACATCTGTCCCCCACTGAGGCAAGCCAGAGACTGAGCTGCGGAATTGTGAGTTGCCTTGCCCCTTCTCAAATGCCTTCTAGCTCTCTTAAGATGTATAATAAACTCGTTTGCTGAATGGAATCTTATCCTGTAGAACACCATCTCCAGACTGCCTCCCCCACAGCCCACCACCTTCCTCTTTCTATAACTCAGAGTTCTCTCTCACACCTGGCCCCCCAGAAGATTGTGGTTTCTTAAATGAAGCTTAAATTGATGGCTCTGGAAAGCAGTCAGGGATAGGGGGTTGCTGTGGGAGACTTGCCTCTGACTTCCCACCCCTCCTTTAGGACCTGGGGCTTGCTGCCCATGCTTCTGCATTCTGTTTAGATGCAACAAATCCAAATGTGTTTCAGTGGGATATCTCAGGTTCTTGGGAATGATGTCTACACTTATTTCAATGCATCATGATGTTCTGTGGCTGGCAATAACCCCAAATTACTGAGAAAGAAGTCTATGTCTTTGAGTGTGTGAGGGAGCGTTTGTGTGGGCACATGTGTATATTCGCAATCATGTGAAGGACAGAGAACAACTTCAGGTGTCAATTCTTAGGCGCCATCCCCCTTGTTTTGTTGAGATGTCTCTCATTGGCCTGGAACTCACTTAATAAGCTAGGTGGGCTGTCCAGTAAGCTGCAGATACAGCCAACCTGGCTCTGTGTCCCCAGCACACCCCTTGTTTTGTTGAGATGTCTCTCATTGGCCTGGAACTCACTTAGTAAGCTAGGTAGGCTGTCCAGTAAGCTGCAGATACAGCCAACCTGGCTCTGTGTCCCCAGCACTGGGATTACAAATGTGCAGCTACCATGTCCAGCTTTTTTTTTTTTGCATGGATTCTGGGGATTGAACACATGTCCTCATATTTACATGGCAAACACCTTTTGCATTGAGCTACCTCCTCAGCCAAGAAGTCTATGTCTTTAATCCAAGAAAGTGCTAGTGCTTCCCAAGAGGTTGAATATGTTCACAGTAATTGGGCTCCTCTAAATCCCATTTGTTACAGAACCTCCAGGGTAAAAGTCATAGTAGAAAGACGACATTGATTAACCCTTAACTGTAATGCTTGATCATTCACATGACTAGTGGAAAACATTTCCATAGGATAGGCAGGTAATGTGAAAGAGTGGATTGGCCTTCAGTAAAGTAAAGCATAATGGTGTCTGTGGTAATCTAGGGAAATAGGTTCTGTGTACAGAAAGCAGTCACTGAGCTGCAGAGATGGCTTAGCAGTTAAGAGCACTGGCTACTCTTGCAGAGGACCTGGGTTCGATTCCCAGCACCCACATGGTGGGTAACAACCATTCATAACTCCAGTTCCATGGGATCTGGTGCTTTCTTCTGACCTCTAACAACATGTGTGCACTTACATACATGCAGGTAAGACACTCACATACATAAAATAAAAATAAATAAAATATTTTTTTAAAAAGAACATAGTCACTGCTTAGCTTTAACTCCTCAGTCTCTTGCAGGTTGGATACTGAATGACCAGATCTCTCAGTATTTCAAGAGAATATAGGAAAATACATTTTTAATGTGAAAACTCGTTTATAAATAGTTGTCATTTTTTTAAGTTTAAAACATGATTCAACATATGACAGGTCAAGCAAAACAAGCCTGATTTGGCTCAATGACCTTTAGATTTCTAACTTTGCTTTACCTGCTTAACCTTAGTCTTTTCAACAGTCCTAGGTGTGGGTTTTATTATGTCTTCTACAGTGGAAGAAATTGAAGGGCAGGGATGCCAAAAACCTTATCTAGAGTCACACAGCTGACAAGTGGCAGAGGAGGGATCAACAGCAGGTCTGCCTGGCTCCTGGAAGTGCCCTCCTCCGTCCTATGGAGGGGGCCCTTGCCACTGTACCAGGATATTCAGAATCAGGCAAGCAAGAAACTCTCTTTCATGTGCTCAAAGGCTTTCTACAGCTTTATGAATCTTTTTATGAATTTTCCAGGTCCAACTCCCAAACGCTTGAGAAGTTTCAAAGCATCTGCAGAAAAATGACCTTGACCCTGAGCCATTATGCTTGCTGTGGCTGCTTCAAATGCGGCTCTTAATTTCAAAATAACACAATTTTTCTTCTTTTATTTTGAGCCTATGCCCTGAATTTTATATAATAGGAAAATGACACATTTCCAGAGATTCCAAGTCAATCACACAGAATCAACCTAGATTTTGTTACTTATCAATTAGACTTGGAGCTTGAATGGGTTTGGGGAAGTGACTACAAGTATACCTGGTACTATGCTTCATTCCTCCATATTTTTATTTAGTCGCATTCTCGTCGTAATCCTGTGAACTGTGAGTGATTAACTTCATTTTACAAATAAGAAAACTGAGCTCAAAAATTTCCAGTAACATGATCAAGGTTACACAATGCAGACAGATCCAGGATTTGGATCTGGGCTGCTTGTCTCTAAATCAAATATTCATTTTCCTACAAGGTGCTACCTTTGAATATATGTAAACTTGACAGTGATTTAAAAAAAATCAAGAAGGAATTCTTTTCTTGAATTCCAGGAAAATAAATATAATTTGCATTAATAATAAAAGTGTGGACTTTTGTGTATAAAGAGCCAAAAGTGAGAGAAAGACTTCAACATAATCCTTCTGAATATTCATTCATTCACTCACTCATTCATTCATTCATTTTCATTCATTCTAATCTCCAAAAGATTCTAAGTAATGCCAGCACAAAATGATCTATGTTACTACTTCATGAAAGTGCCAAACTCTATAATTGTATAATCTCATTTCCAATTGCACTTTGTACTTACTGTCTACATTTTATTTCTTCATATGTAATAGCCTCAAGATCCATTGCCATTGTTTTTAAAGTCATGGTCATTTATGTATGTTGTAATGATGTAATATGCCAACTGAGCATTTCACCCAGTAAATATATTTATGGACCATACAAATACACTTATATGCAAATGCATTTAAATATGCATACATAACTATGTGCAATATAGACATGATCTATCTATCTACCTATCATCTATCTATCTATCTATCTATCTATCTATCTACCCATGCCATACAGTGTATTGTGTGATCATCTGTCATCTATCTATATGTCTGTTTTCTGTTGCTGTAACAGAATATAGGAGAAGAGGAAGAAATCTATTCAGCTCACATTTCTAGATGCTAAAAGTCCAAGATCAGGTACATATTTCTTGGAAGGCCTTATGCTGAGTTAAAACTTAGAGGAAAAGTGAATGCACAGGTGCATATACACAGGAGAGACAAGTAGGGAAGGTAGACTCACTTTATGACAAATTCTTTTCACAAGGACAAACCCCACTCCTGGAAGAAAACACTAATTTCTATTACAAACTTAATCTGTTCTTAAAGACCCCACTCTTAACACAGTTGTAGGGTCCATCAAGTTTCAACATGAGTTTTGGAGACAGTAAGTTATGTTTAACTCACATATATTTATTTATATATTGAATAAATTAGATATGAATATATATTCAAATGTATTTACATATAGATTTGTAATATGAGCTATATCTGCCTGTAATACGTAATATGCAATGTACATATTATATATATTCACTGGATAAAATTTTAGTTGACAGTTTTTTCAATATTTTATAGTTACATATGACATAATGGTGTTTCTGTCAAATTGTATAGCCAACATTTTATATAATGGTGGATATGTAAGAATGTAAGTGCAGCTGACAAATTCCTGTTGCCCAATGACTATCAGGTCTAGGAAAGACCAGAGAAAAGGAAATTACATGCTAATAATAATCTCCTGTACTACTCACCTTTGTATTACTAAAATGAAATACCCCAAACAACTAGTTAACAGATGGAAATTGTTTTCTTAGTCCTACATTTTGATGGCTCAAGTTGAAGACTTGTCAGTTCTGTAGAGTTGGACATCCCTTGTGGTTTGAACATGATATATTTTAAGAACTTGATCCCCAGTTCATAACAATGTTTTAGAATGTTGTAGAATAGTAAAAGCATGGTTCTTATCTGCTGAAAATAGGCCATTAGGAATGAGCTTTGAGGACTATAGCCCTGCCCCAGTTTATGTTCCATTCTCTACTTTCTGACCTACCAGAATGTGAGGAGCTCTGCCTCATATTCCTACCACAGTGAATTGCATCATGCCTTCCCTGCCATCATGGACTGGAAGCATAAGCCCACTAAAGCCTGCCTTAAGTCTTCTACCAGGTATTTTGTCACAGTGATGAAAAAGCTAACACAGCATCAGAAGAGTGTGTACATTACGACAGGAGCTCATGTCAGAGGGAGCACTCACTTCTCAATATAAAAGGCAGAAAGAGGCACAAAGAGACTAGGTCTCACCATCCCCTTTGAGGGCACTGCCCCAATGATCTAAAGAGTAGTCATTAAATCCTACCTCTTAAAGAGCCACACTTCCCAATACTGTTATCTGGGGTGTGGTGATTTGGATGCAAAGTGTGCCCCATAGGCTGAAGTATTGGAACACTTGGTCAGTTGGTAGTGCTGTATGGGGAGGAAGCACATCATTGGGGGTGGGCTTTAAGAGTTCATAGCCTTGCCCCATTTTCTAGTTTCTCTCTCTCTCTCTCTCTCTCTCTCTCTCTCTCTCTCTCTCTCTCTCTCTTTCCTTTTTCTTTTTTTTTATACTCTTAAGGTCTCCTATTTGAACATGTAAGGTTTCTGTCCTGGCTGCCTTTGCCATGTCTCTCCTGTCATGATGGACTCTTTTTCTCTCTGGAAACCTAAACCCAAAAAACTCTTCCTTCTATAAGATGCCTTGGTCATGGTTTTATCACAGCAACAGAAAAGTAACCAAGACATGGGAGATCAAGCTTTTACATATGACATTTTGGAGGACATTCAACTTACAAACCATAGCAACTCTGTCAAAATTTCACAACAAAGACTTAGCAGAAGCATTTGATGACCTCAACTAGCTCCTTAAAAGTTTGAAACCATAGACCCCCAAGAGTGAAATGTCTTCATTCATAGAGAGGACTGTTCATGGTACATTATGTGCTTACAAGCAAATCTACCACAAACAGAAGAAACAAGCACAGTAAACCACCATGGACACATTTCTGAAAAGTATATCACTTTCTAGAGAAGATCCTCAGGCAGATCCTTCAGGAAGTATTCTAGAAGAAAGCACCATTGTCATAGTGTTCCTGCTCTTCAGAGGAATAAAATGTAGATGCGAGTGAGTTAGTAATATTGATGTTTCTGACCCTGTGTAAATGTCTGCTCATGACTGGATTTCTGTCTTAGTTTCCAAAGGAAAGTTTAAAATAGTGTTAAATAAAACAAAAATTATAAATAATACTTTAGAATTGGGCTACAAAGAAAGGAAATGTTTTTATTTTGCTATACATTGTGCTTACATTCAAAGCTATATTATTACTGAAGAATCAAAAGTTAAAAACTGCATAAAATATAAAGGAAAAAAGTTACATGATTTGTTACCAAGGAAAGAAAAACTATATGTAAATTTAGGGTGTCCTAAGTATGCAGTGTTGTCTGTGGTAGTTTATAGTAATGCCTTGGGCTTTTACATTCACTGACTCACCCAATGCAGTGCTCAATCTGGTAATTCATGACAGATGCTACGAAAAATTATACTGTATAAGTTTTGTTTTGGTTGCAGCGATCGAATATGCTGACAAAAGCAGTTCAGGAAACGAAGGCTTATAAATATAGAGGGATAGAGCCCATTGTAGTGGGGAAGACATGGTGACGGGCAGGGAGAAGGCTGATCTTGTACTCACATTCAGTGTTCTAGTTTGCTTTTAACTGTGACAAAGCACTCAGACCAATACCAACTTGAGGAGGAAAAGGTTTATTTGGCTCACAAGCACAGTCCATCATCAAGGAAAGCCAAGACAGGAACTTAGGGCACAAAATGGAGAACAGCCCATGAAGGATGGCTGCTTACTGTTGACTCCTCTGACCTGTGTTCAGCTGCTTTCTTATGTAATACAGGACCACCTGCTTGGAGTGGAACTGCCTACAGTGGACTGGGCCCTCAGACATCACTCAACAATCAAGAAAAGGTTCCACAGACATGGCCACAGGCCAATCCAATGGAGATAATTCCTCAATTGAGGTTCCCTCTAACCAGGTGTGTCAAGTTGACAACGAAAGCTATCCAGCACAGTCAGGAAGAGAACAGCAAGTGGGATCAGGCTATAAAAACTTGATGCTGAAGTAACACAGACTCCAAAAAATAAAAGACGTATGTTCTCCCTCACTTGTGGATCCTAGCACCAAATCCTTTTAAATTCCATGTCCTTTTAATAAGATGATACTGTAAAGAAGTCTCTTCTGCATGAAATAACTATCATCACAACTTTAGCTGTGCCTGATCACTAAATATCGTCACAATTGGGATCGTTGTCGGTTATGCTCCTTCCTCAAAGGAGGAGCAATCGGTCATTGGACCCTCACTGGAGTATTCAGCCACTCTTCCCAGCCAACTGTATGTAATTTGGTCCCAATCACACATGGCCTCTCACAACAGATGGAAAATGTATTTGTTAATGTTATTATGTCTCTTAATTATTAAAAAAGAAAATGAGAATGTAAAAGATGTTAAAGAATATGGAAATGGAGATATTTTTCAAAATAGATAGGAAAAATGAGAAACCCTAAGCAAGAGATGAAGGCCTGTGTAGGTTAGTTATGATATATAAAGGATGAGACAAAAATAATATACACATAATCTCAAAATTTCTAGGGTCATAGTTTAGTCAACTAGTTTAAGGAGCAAAATATATATCTAGTCAAATTTTATCTGAGGACATTTGGTTTTTTACCCAAGCTTTATCTTCATAGCACATGGTGACTAAAAGTACCAGACTGGTAGAACTACCCTTAATGGATGTTTAACAGCCATCCTTTGAGGCCTGCACTAATGTGGTCAGAGGGACTTAAAGGATAATTTTAGCCCCTTGCCCTCCAAAGTCGACTAAGTTCCAGGGGACTATGGAACGTCTCTCAAAATGTCCTGTAACTATGGTGAGTCACCTGTCCTCTTGTTCAGGGAGGACATGGAGTCCTCACCAGATGGACTTGAACCAGTGTCCAGTCTACAAAGAGGAGGATCAACTCAGAGGGAACATTTCCTCCATGCTTCCAAGTGAAGCCAGCCATGGTTGAGTAAGACCTTTGACTTATTTTCACATAGATGGAACTGGTAAAGGAAAGGAGCCAGGGGCTCCTCTCAAGCCCATGTGACCCCTGAGGAAAATATCCTCAAATGAACTTAAGTATAAATATAAGTTGATTTATTTGGGCCAACTATATGGTCTTAAACACCCAGAAGGAAAGTATAAACAAAGAATAAAGTGATCAGTATATTTTGTTAAGAGTTCAAGGGATTACACTTCTCAGACATTAAGCTTAAGTCCATAGAAAAAGTTATTTAGAGAATTATTTCTCATTGATGATTTTATTCTTAATCAGAAAGTGCTGCTCAGGTGTAAGACTTCTAATCTTGGTCTACACCACTGTAGTGCCCACCTGTAGCTAAGGGAGACAACTCACTATTCTAAAATAATTGCCAAATTTGTTTTCTCCCCCTATCTAGAAACTTTTGAGAGGGGACTGACACTAACTCTAACCACTCCAACAGCTATCAAAATGCTTGAAAGCAAATCCTGAATCCATCACTCTCAATTCCAGCCTTGGCAGACAAAAAAAAATGAAGAGGAACCCAATAGAGGGATGCTTTGGGAAGCTCTCATCAAGAAATTCCAATGGACTCTCATGAACAGTTGAAATTTGCTCTGTTTTGACTTTTTTCTAGTTCCCTGTCTAGAACTTGTAATGCTAATTACTCTTGCCTTTACTTCTCCTTCACATCTCCTATTCACCAATCAAGGACTTTCTTTTTGCCTTAGAGACAAGAGTTATGCAATTTGGGAGTCTTTTAGATAGACCCACTGAAGGGGTACTCCAATTGACTCATCCTGTGTCCCTGTTCAGCATGGAAGAAGCCAGAGTGGTCTGCATCCTGATTTCCTATCCACAAGTGGGTAACCACTTCAGAGGATGGTGTGTTAAGAATAGGAGGTAGGAATTGGCTAGGCAGTTAGGGTGAAAAGACCCCAAAGAACAGTAGCTAGGTTCTTGGCTAAAATCAAAATGTCCTTGGGCCTCTTAGCAACATACTCTGTTCCAAAGTCTGAAAATGTCAAAAGTATTTGGGAGTGACTACT
>NW_008330588.1:1395439-1463889 GCF_000622305.1 Nannospalax galili
TGGGGAGATATGGGAGGAGTTGGAGGGGAGGGAATGGGCATGGATTTGATCAAAACACCTTATATGCTTATATGCCTGTATGAAATTCTCAGTAAATTATTTAAAAAAAAAAACAACAATACTTGATGCTCACTAGCAGTAACAAACTTCCTCAAGTAAGAGAGTCCACCTCCTATAGGTTCCATAACCTTCCCAAACAGTGCCACCATCTGGGGACCAGGTGTTCAAGTACATGAGCCTATAGGACATTTCATATTTAAATCACTACATATACTATATGTCTATCATACATATTTTTCACCATGTCTTTCCAATGTCTAGCTATGTATAGATACATGAACACCATTGTGTTATAAATTCCTATAGAATTCAGTAATGTAATATGCTGTATATACATTTGTAGCTTAGAAACAATAATGTATACCATATAACCCCGATAGATAGTGGTCTATGCCATCTTGCCTTGTGTATATATGCTCTGTGATGATCACACAATAACAAAACTGCCTAAGGGTGCTTCTCAGAATGCATTGCCATTGTTAGGTGATAGATGCCTGCATGCCCCTGCTTTGTCATCTGTTCATAATTATCTATGGAGAAAAGTCGGTTGTCATTTCATCCTGACTGTCATGTTATCATATATTGTGTCTTTTTTCCTTGATTGATTTCAGATCTGGCATATTAGTTTCATCCAGGTTGTTGGTTTTGCAATTTATTTCAAGCTACTTAGTTATAACATTCCTGGGAAAGGGTTTTGATTATCCTTTTTGGAGTTCTTTGAACTTCTTAGATTTCTGAGCTGATCCTTTCAATGACTGATTGATTAATCATTGTGCCCTCAAATATGTCCTCAAATATTTCCCATCTCTAGGATGCTCTCTCTTTTTAGTTGCCCATTTTGTCTTTGTGTTTCAGTCTATACACTTCCCACTGCTGTCTTTAGGTTCAGTGACATCTTCCTCTTCTGTAGTTTGCCATCTGCTAATCCATTTAATTATTTATAGTATTTTATTCTTATTCCTTGCATTTTAATTTACTTCCTTTTTAAACTTCTATGTCTCTTGGAATTTCTTATTTTTTCTCTATATGTTGACCTTCCAGTGACTAGATCCTTCATAATTTTTATCATAATTGCTTTAAGTTCTCTGTATAATTCCAACATCTAGATTATTTCTGTTACTATGTTCAACCGTGTGTTTTCTGTCTTAACTTTGCATTGTATTTTCTTGATTTTTCGTGTCTTTGCAACACACAAAAAAGCACTCAGAGATGAAGGAAAGGTTTGCTTCTTGACAGTTCCTTTCATGTTTTTCTAGTATAATGTAAAAGTGAAGGCTAAGTCAATCTGATCATGTTGGGCTTCATCAACATGCCTTATTATAGCTCTAGTTTGACTTGCTCATCACTGGCATATAATATTTTGAGGACATTATAAGCATTTTCCCTTTGTTGGGCATAGAGACCAAGCGCTGGTATCATTGTGGAGATTTGCCTCTATGACATGTGAGAGATATCACACTATTATACAGCTAGCCTGACAGGTATTTGGTCATTTGTATGTTCTATTTGCTATCTGGTCTTACTGCTGTCCACACTTTGTTAGTTTACATCCTGTTCTGTGGCCATGCCTTTGGAGCTCTTGAGAAGACCTGGGATGCCTTGAAGTTCTCTCTTGCTACTTCATTTACATTTCTTTGTGTTCTTTGTCCTCTGATAGATTTTAGAATTCTACTTTCTTTAGGCAGGGTGAAAATGATCTTACAACTTTTAAAATCTAATCAAGAGGGTGGAAAGATGGTTCAGTGGTTAAGAACATTTACTGTTCTTCCAATGGACCCTGGTTTGGTTCCTGGCACCCACATAGCCCCTAACAACCATCTTTAACTACAGTTACAGGGATCTGATTCCCTCTCTGGCCTCTATGAACATTGCATGACATGGTGCACTTACATACGTGCAGGTAAAACTCTTACATACGGAAAATAAAAATAAATCAAATATTAAAAATATAAAATCTAATCAAAATCAGGGCTATTTTGGCTGTGGTTTTCATTGTTTTAGTGTTGTTAATGCTAATGCTAGTGGTAGTGGTTGTATATCTGTAATTGAACATGATATATTAAAATAGGCTTTATGTCCAATATGGTCACACTGTGTGCTGAATATCTTTGTCAACTTGACACACCTAGGTAGAAGGAATCTCACTTGAGGAATTTCCTCATTGGATTGTATTCTGGTCACGTCTACGGGGCATTTTCTCCATTGTTGAGTGATGTGGGAGGGCCCAGCCCACTGTGGGTAGTGCCTCCCCTGGGCAGATGGTCCTGTGTTGTGTAAGCAAGCTGAGCACGAGCTGGAAGAGCAAGCCTGTAAGTAGCCTTCCCCACGGTCTGTGTTCTGGGTTCCTGCCCTGATTTCCCTCCGTGATAAACTGACGGTGAAATAAGCCCATGCCTCTCCAAGTCTGTTTTGGTCGATGTTTTATCACAACAATTGAAAGCAAACTAAGACACACTGCATCATATCTAGATCCATGTTGGCCATCTTTTCATAATTATCCTTGTATGCCACAACACCTATGGCTTTACTGTTTTGTGTAGATTTCTTGACACTCCTACATGAGTGTTTTACCTCCTTGCCATTCATTTCTAGTTTGGGTACCCGAATGGGTAAGGGACACTAACTCCCTCATTCATTTCTAGTTTGGGTACCCGAATGCGTAAGGGACACTAACTCCCTCATTCATTTCTAGTTTGGGTACCCGAATGGGTAAGGGACACTAACTCCCTCATTCATTTCTAGTTTGGGTACCCGAATTGGGTAAGGGACACTAACTCCCTCATTCATTTCTAGTTTGGGTACCCGAATTGGGTAAGGGACACTAACTCCCTCATTCATTTCTAGTTTGGGTACCTGAATTGGGTTTAGAAAACATACATTCACCCACACTGGGAAGAGAACATTTTGTCTACTTTTGAAACCTGGCATGGAGTCAGTGTTTTGGTGCCTTTATCACTGACATGTACAGTCAGCCTTATATCATGTTGACCAAGCATCTCATCATAGACTAAATTTCTTACCATATCTAAAAAAGACCCAGGAAAAATTGGCACTAAAAATATCTTTGAATCAGAAAAAAATGACTTCAACTTTTTTGTTGAGAGTATTTTAGAGCTTAGAGAATATATACTAGTACTGGATTCAGTCTGTATCCAAAGGGGAGATGGCTGTTAAAGGGGCAACCAGAGATGAAAGTTGGTACCCCATTGGAGGGGCCCTATGCCAAGAATGGCAACAGCTGAGAGAAGAGGAAAGGGAAACAGTAGTGCACGGAAAGAGCCTGGAGACCAGCGAGGGACAAGGAAGAAAATAAAGAGGGTCTGCTAACTGTGTCTTCCTGGCCAGAAGTGAGAGCTCTGATTATTTTGCACTGAAGGACACCGTTTACCATAAGCATAAGCATTCACATCCCATAATTCAGTTCAAATCGCTTCATTTCAATGCCATGCAATTCAGTGCAATCCAATCGGATACATTAAGGATGAATTAAGTAACTACTATATGTCTAATGCTATATTAGTTACTGTGATGATTACAGAAAGAGATTGTACAAAATAGCTCTATTCTCAAGGAGACTGTGAGCATAATCCTACTACAAAAATAGGAGCTACTCAGCATTCAACTGAAATCATAGAACAAAATAAGAGAACTGGATTGTAAGTCAGCTCAGGGTTTTGCTTCCAGATCAGCAACTTAGTGATTGGGCCATTTAATCTCTCTTTACCTCACTTGCTTCTTCTGTAAAATGAGGTATTGTAATACATCAGTGATTCTCAAACTTATTGTACTTAATATCCCCTTTTATAACAAATAATTTGTAATGCCTCATTTGCCAAAATGAATTTTGCAGATATTACACTTATATTCATAATAAAAATCAGTGTAATGTCCTAGGTAGACTATAAAGGAGAAATAAAAAGCAAGTATTTTAAATAAATAATAAGTACTCAAACTTGTAAATTTTCTGACATAGCTAAGATAGAAGGTGCATTGGGTGAAGTCATCATGTGGTTGCAACTGCTTCTAATGAATGCATTTGAACTTAAAGAAAATCGCAAGCAGTCTGTGCAAGAAGTGCATATCTACATGAATATTCTAGAAGCAAATTGCATAAAGAGTGACCAGCAGCAAGCCAGACTGATTTGTATATGAAAAGAGAAAGAAGGAAGTAACTGTACTTGAAGCAAGGACAGTGTGCCAATTCAAATTACAGGCAGTAGAGGTGGAGAAAATGAGAAAGCATGATATTCTTACAAATGAGCTGGGCCTCAGCTATAGAGTTGGTGCCAAAATAATACCTGATCTAGCATAGGATGAGTAAGTAAAGAAGCACAGATATCCCATGGGAAACCACGCCCATCATCAAGGCATGCCTTCAGTCCCCAGTTGTCTGATTAGACACTCAAGATATGCATAGACTGAAACAAGACTATTTCCAGTATTGGATGACATCTAAGTGCCTTGCTCTCTTTCCAGTGCATACTGAAGTGTCTCTAGAATTCTAACTGGTGACGCCCAAGAATATTATGTATTTTCAAAATACTTGTTTTCTTGGTGTCTATGAGTTGAGAGCCAGACAAGTGGGTTAAATAACAAGGAGTGGTAAGTCATGATGGAGAGGAGGAACGAGAATGGAACTGTCTTAATGGAAGAAGGAGGGTTGCAATCATTCTAGAAGCATTTGGCCAGCAAGAATGGAATGAAGTGTTGCTAAATAAAATAATAAGATTTTAGAGAGTTCCCCCAAGGTACTTCGGTATTAATAGAGGCATCTTCAACTCCCATAACTTCAATATGCAAATCCAAATGTTCATTATGGCAGATTGCAAACTGAGAGGGGCTTTGAACACAAGCCTAGGGGTTAGTATGTTCACTGAAATAAGCCAATCAGATAGACAGATATCTTATGATATCATTTATACATGGGATTCAAAGAAGCTGAACTCAGTAGAGAGAAAAATAGTGCTTGATAAGGAAGCGAGGAAAGACAGAAAATGGAAATGTTGCTCAGTTGTACAAACTTACCATGAGTAAGACTAAGTCCTGGTGTTCGAGGGATAGCAAGGTGGCTATAGTTAATAAGGGTCTACTGTGTATTTAAAAATAACTAAAAGAGAGGGTTTTAAATGTTCTCACTACAAATACATGATAAATATCTGTGGTGATAGACATGCTAATTAACTCCAATTTGATCTTTCTACCATATGTTTTTGTATTTAAACATTACACTGTGTATAATATCTAATATTATCTAATATCTATTATTATTATCAATTAAAAATAAAACAGAAGAAACAGGGCTGAGGAAGCAACTCGGTGCTAGAGTGCTCGTCTAATGCATTTAACTGTGGGTTAAATATTTTATTGAATGAATTGATGAATAAATAAATAGACAAAAATATGTCACATTCATTGATACTCTCTAATTTTAGACTTTTAAAAGTTCAAACAGACTTTAAAATGACAATGACTCCAAATGATCTAGGTTTCATTTGAATCAAATTAAGATATTTAAAAATTTAAATTGGGGAAAAAGTAGGGATAAGGATCCAAGTTCAGGGATACTGGAGCCATTGAATTAACTGTTTTGTAAAATATCAGAAAGCATTTCCACTGTCTAATACAGAGCTCTTTTCTGACTAACTGATACTCGACTGAACTCTCCACAGATGATGCCAAGAGGTATGCTTTTAAGAGCAGCCTGAAAACCTTTCATAACAAGCAAAGTTTTGATGATAGCACTTAAGACTGAAGAAATCTGTCATTATACTCAACTGCATTAATAGCTGAGGGAGCAACAGACCCAAGCACATCTCAGATGTTCCTCCCAAGGGACACTTCAAAGCAGCATTCAGAGGTGGAAGTCACAGCTGGAAAGGCAAACAAATGTTTCAAGAAACATCTGCAGCTGCCCAGGTAGCAAAACACAATTCTGGGGGTGTGAAGGAATATGGATCTCAACATTCCTGGAGAAAAGAACAAAACCAGTGCTGTGGTCCACGTGAAATTTGCCTCTATTCAAACTCGTGTTGAGGCTTAATTCCTCAATACAGCCATGTCCGGAAGCACGGACCTTGGGAGGTCATGGCCCACCACCCTAGTGAATGGATTGATGTTTTTCTCAGAGATTGGGAGTGAGTTGAGTCTCATGGGACTAGACTAGCTATTTCAGGACTGAATGATTATAAAGCAAGTTACTCATGGTCTTTTGACTTCTTCTGCGCATTGCCACTCAACACTTTGCTTAATCTTTACCTCTGATGGCCTGTGATACTATGTCATGATCTAGCAGAAAAGCCTTCAACAGACATCCAGCCAATGCTGGTGCCCCCTCTTGGTTATCTAAAACTGTGTGCTAAAAGCTTTTCCTTATAACTTAACCAGTGTCTAGTAATTAGTAATGGTACAAAAACCAGACTGTCTTATAGCATTATGGGTGTTATAACCACTTCACTCTGTACCTTTTCTGGAGATATTCTAGGCAGAGTTCAGTGCTTTGGAGTCTATATTAGTTTCTTTGCTGTTGCTATGATAAAAATACCATGACCAAAGACAACTTAAGGAATAATCTTTTTGTTCTAAGAGAGAGAGAGAGAGAGAGAGAGAGAGAGAGAGAGAGAGAGAGAGAGTCAAGATCCTGCATACGAAAGAGAAGGTGAAGTATTTGTCTTTCAGTCTTGGCTTATTTTTTTAACGTAACAATCTCTAGGGATAGGGATGGATGTAGCTCGGCCGGCAGATCGCTTGCCTAGCATGCACGAGAGAGAGAGAAAGAGAGAGAAAGAGAGAGAAAGCAGAGAGAGAACAAGAAGCTGGGCAGCAAGTGGCCATCCATAAACACATGTAAATATAAGCACCACTAAGTGGCCTCAGTACATTATATATATATGTGTATATGTGTATACACGTAACAATAATCAAAGATGCCACAAAGATGAAAGGAAGTATGGGGATGTGGGAATTGTTGGAGGAAGGGGAGGACAGTGTAGGGGTGATGTTAATATAGTGTTAAATATGAAATTCTAGAGAAGACTACATAAAGAAGTTGGGCCAGGCTATAAACTCTCAAAGCCTGCCTTTGTGATGTACTTCCTCCAGCAAGGCTCTAACCCTAAAGCTTCCATAACCTCCCCAACAGCACCAGAAACTGGAGGCCAAACATGAGTGTCTGGGGGATGTTTTTCACTCAAATCCCTCACTGTTGGCAGATCAGGATAATAGCAAGGTTGAGGTATGTGAGTCCTAGTTTCCTTTCTCTTTGTGGTTATGGATGTCCATTCCTCACGGTGGAGTTTCTGAGAAAAATAAATCAACAGGAAAATAGACCATGGGAAGAAAGAAGTGTACAGGAGTACAAAGCCTGGGGGTTAGAGTGTGGGCTAGTTACTTTTCCTGTCGTTATGACAAATACCTGACAAAAAGAACCTAAGGAAGAAATGACTTATTTTGGCTCATGATTTCAGAGGGCTTAGTCCATAATTACCTAGCCCCATGTACCTGGACAAAATGTCATGGTGGCAGGACTGTGTGGTACAACTTCTTCACCTCATGGTCAGGAGGAATACCAAGAAGCAGCACATTCTGTACACATGAGCAGACATTTTCCCCCAATCACCTTTTTTCACTATTTCTCAGCAAGTATTTGTTGAAAGAATTGAATAAAAAGGCAGGAGAAGAAAAGCAGATAGGGCCAGATGACCAAGAGCAATCCTGATACACACTGGAAGTTTGGAGATTCTGCTTTCTCAGAGGTGATGCTGCAAAGGAACAGAGCTAGGAAAGAGTGGGAAATTGCATGAAGCCAGGAAGGAGTGGAAAACTGCATGAAAATTTAAAGGAAGTGGCAGCAGCTGTTGTGTGAATATCGTCTAGGTTTCACATGCTGGATACTCAGTCCAGAAAGCCACACTTTAATGGTATTAGGGGGTAGAACCTTTGGGAGATGGTTGGCTCATGAGGACTCTGTCTTTATGACAGCCTTAATATAGTCATGTGTGAAAGGATTCATAAGCGATTGTGTGAATGGCTTTGTTGCAAAAGCAAGCTTTGACACTTCTGCTCTGTCTCGTCATTTGATGCCCTCCACCATGTTATAATATATTAAGAAAGCCCATATCAGAAGCTGAGATGATATTCTTATACCACTGAGAGTCCAGAATGATAAGAAATATACATATATAAAAATATGTGTTTTATTTTTAACTATGTGTATGTGTGTGCCTATGTGTCGGTATGAGCGTGTAAGTGCAGATGACCATTGAGGCCAGAAGAAAGTGCCAGATCAGCCAAAGTTACAAATGGTATTGAGCTATCTGACATGGGTGTTGGAAATCAAACTCAGGTCCTCTACAAGGGCAGTACATGTTCTGAACCACTGAGCGATCTCTCCAGCCCAAAGTTCTTCATAAATTATCCATCTTGTGCATTCAGTTACAGTGAATTTGGACCAGCAGCAGTGGGAGACAGCTGCTCAGCAAAGGATTAAGTCACCCTTGATCAGCACCTGTTGCTCAGCCAGACCACTGAGGGTGTGCAAGCAGCCTAGGGAAGTGGAGCCAGCTATAACAGTAAGAAAGGAACATTCCCAGTATCCTGAAAAGCCATTTCTCTACCTGGGGAAATTAGTCAGTGGCATGCCAGAAATATGTAGAGTGTGTCGAATAGATGTTCACACAACTGCACAGGTCCCCAGGGCTCCCCCAGAAGGGAAGAGCTGCTGCTGGGCAAGCCTGACTCAGAAGACTTCCCAGCAGGCACAAGGGTGAGGTAGGCACCAAAGAAAACTGTAGGCAGCTGGAAATAGGAGCAATCTGCTTGGGGACTGTAATGGTTGATTTTAAATGTCAGTTTGCCACAACTTAAAATCACTTGAGCAGGGACCCACAGTTGAGGAATCATCTGTTTCAGGGTGGCTTGTGTGTCTGTGTGGGATAGTCTTCATGTCTTAATTGATGTGGTAGCCACCCATGTAAAATGGACATGGAAGAAGGAAGATTGTTCACTGTCTACTCACTTGGCCTTCCCTCTTGGTGCCGAATTCATTTGCCCTGTTGCTGCTGATTCCTTTGCTGATATTAGAACCAGTTTTTCCAGGCTTCCAATGTAGTCAGAGGACCAGCAGCACTCCAGAAACACTTGGGGCCTATCAGCACCAGATTGTGGCTGCTGAGGCACCCAGCTTTGTGGACTGAATACCTATCAGGTTTGCATCTCTCAGGTGTGAAACAGCTGCTGTTGAACTATTTTGACTGTATCACATAAGGCAATTTAATAAATGACTTAAATTTTTTTCTAATTATTTTTATTTCATACCATGTAAGTGTTTTGTCTGCATGGATGTAAGGGCACCATGTGTGCGCAATATCTGCAGAGGCCAGAAGAGGGCATCAGATCCTCTGGTACTGGAGCAAATAAATATTCATTCTGTCAGTCTGTTTCTCTATGGAACCCTGATGAATACAGGGACTGTGGCCTGTTGGAACTCTGGCAGGAAGCATCCTGGCTCATTGGAGGAGCTCAAATTCATTCTTCGAGTCTGGTAAGTCAACAGCTAAGAAATCCAAGCCCAGGGAAGTTTTCTGTTGTTCTTTTTCCTCAGTACATAATCTGCAGCCAAGTCTTCCTGTTTGAAACCTCTTCCCTTGCCTCTGTTTCCTCACTGGCTATTCTTCCCTCTCAGATGGGGACTCTATCCTTTGGCTTATGTTTCTCCTTACCTCACTGCTTCTCATGAAGGTATGGTTCCCTTTGATAGCAACTTCTATGAATAAAACCCTTTGTATCAATTGTTTGCTTTCTGAACTTGAACCAAATTTGCTGACAGTTCCTTTGGGTGAGGGATGATCTAAAATCAAGTCATCTGTCTCTTCATGATAATAAAGTTTATATGTCAACTTGGCTAAGCTATGCTGACTAGTTGGTTAAATATTGATATAAATGGTATTAATGTATTTTTTTGATGTGGTTAACATTGAAATCTGAAGACTCTGAGTAAAGCAGCTTCTCATACTTAACATGAATAGGCCTTGTCCAATTGTTTGATGCTTTAAAAGTCTCAAGTTCTTGGAGAAGAGGTCCTGCCTCCAACTTTTCACAGGAAAAGGTGCAGTACCCATTCAGTGGGCAAGAACATCTGCATTTCAGAGCTAGTCGGCTCTGTAGATCTAATACAATAATGTGAGTGAATATCTGGAATAAACGCCTCTCAAAAAAATATATGCATCCTCTGAATGGATTTTTCCATTGCTCTTGCCTGCCTTTCCTGCTCCTGTTGTGGCTGTATCACCCGCCTGGTGACTTAGCTCAACCTCTCTCCTTTGATCTCTGATATCCAGTCAACACCAGCTCTTATCAGTTCTATATCCTAACTTACTTTAACCGCCCTCCTTTCTATTTCTACCACAGCATCCCATAAGTGTTCCTAACTTCTCTAGCTGGATCTACAACTTTACCTGCCTTCTGGGTTTCCCTGTAGTCTCATTTTCCCCCTTCAGTACACCTGGTAATGATCTTCATAAAAAAATAAGCATACAACACTGTGATTCTCTACCTAAAACTAGTCAATGCCTCCATTTGGTCTCTATGACAAAATGGACATTTTTTTTTCAGTGCTTAGGGATTGAAACCAGAGCCTTGCACATGCTAAGCTAGCACTACCACTGAACTACATCTGCAGTCTATAAAACAGGAATTCATTAATGCTAATTAAAAGATCCCAAATGATCTAGCTCTTGTTATGGCTTTCCTCTCATCTCCATTGCTGTCTAGTTCTGACCATTGTGCTCTATTTCTTGGTGCTTCAGGGCCTTTGCACATGCCCTTATCTTGGCCTAAATACAGTGTGCCTGCACCTTTCCTCTGGCCAGAGCCTTCTCATTATCCAGCCATTATTTTCTTCAGAAGCTTTTTGTCTGATCCCACTAAATCTTGATTAGTTTCCGCTTTCACATAATTCTGTAACATTGGTTGGATCCTAAGATCTGGGTCCCTGAGATATGTCTATTAAGTGTCTTCCTAATTCAGTCTCCAATCTCTTCTCTTCATTACCCTTTTGCACTGCGCTGGTTTTCACTGGACTCCTCCATTAAATCAGATGCCAAGTCTTGTTGGCCTTCTGCAAGATGACTTGTCCTTCTGAGGTTCCCTCGTTCTAACCAAATGAGTATATCCGCCTCTTCCCATCTTCAGCTCTCTTCTATGGTGGTGGTTTTCAACAAAACCCTTTTTGTCACATTTATTTATTTATTTATTTATTTATTTATTTATTTATTTATCCGAGTGGAAACTCTACCCAGACTTCCAATGTGTACCATGAAAGTGGAAAAGGAGCTCATCTTAGATGCTCTAAGGAAAGAAGCCGGAAGTCTAAGAAAGCTACTATGGCCCCCAAGCTCTCCCTCTCATCTCCCAGGGGCTTCTCTGCTGGTACGCTGGGGGCTCCTGGATCTGTGTAGTGTGTGTAAGAGGACAACCATATGGGGTAGCTTCTCTCCTTCCACCATGTGGGTTCATTGAACTCAGGTCATCAGGCTTAGCAGCGAGTGCTCTTACTCTCTGAGTCAATTTCACCAGCCCTGTTGTGGCTCTTCCCTTTCTCTTTAAGTCTTTCCCTTTTCCCCTTTCCCTTTCTTCTCCTCTTTCAGTTGAGGTTACCTGTTCTTTCCTCTGAATACCACGAGGCATATGTAAGGGAAAGAGTAAGCAGATACAAGTACTTGCTCAAGACAGTTCACTTGCAGAGTGCTATTACAGGTAGGAATAATAATATGCACATTGTCATTATCATAGCTCTCTATCTTCTAATTACAGCATGTGCTGGATGCACCCCCAAGCATTCTGCGTGAACTCACCTGATTATTTCAACAACTTCTCCTTAGAGCAGAACTGCAGCATGGAGAAGTTAAGCAGCTATTTGATTGTCACAGAGCTAGGGAGAAGTAGAGCTGAGGTTCCACTTTGATGGCCTAGCTCTAGGTCAATGCTCCCAACCATAGCTACTGTATGGCTTGAGGGAAGGCCTAACACTGGCAGATAAAATATGGTTGTACTTTATAATACAGTGTCAGCCAGCAAACAGTAAGTGGGTGCCCTGAAGACAGTAGGTTTGAAAACAATTCTGCCGTTTAGCAGCTGGGTGCCCTTGAACAGGTTATTTATCTAAACTTTAATCACTTCATCTGAAAAGTGAGTATACCACCAGTATTTATCTCATACAATTATTCTGCTGGTTGAAACAAAAATGAATGCTCTGGGATAGCAAAATGGCTCAGCAGTAAAGGTGCTTGCTGCCAAGCATGACAACCTGAGTTTGAGCTCCAGGACCTACATGGAGAAAGAAAAGAACAGAATCCCACAAGTTGTCCCTTGACCTCCATGTGTGCACTGTGGTTCACAACTCCCTCCCACACAAACACAGACACAGACAAAGACACAGACACAAAGACACACACACACACACACACACGAACACACAAACAAATGTAATAAAAAGATAAAAATGTTCTTAAAATAGTGCCTAGCATATGGTAAATGTTTATAAGTGTACATTTTATTAAAACATCATCATTGCTATCCTTATTATTTCCTTCTTCTTTGTGTTATAGCTATCAGTGTGCTTATCGCTAATCCTCTGTATAAGATTGCTACCTTTTTGCTTTTAACCTATATTTTAGAACCTTACACATAGTGGAGTCACAGAGCCTGTGAAAGGAGTGGATAGGCAGATGATCCTCTCCTTGTGATTCATTTAAAGACAAATAAAAAGTTTGGTTAGTGGAAAGGTCATTGGAATTGGCTTGTGAACAGGGTCCCACTATGGAAGTGGTGGGGCTGCAGAAGGACAGTGCTGCTTTCTTCCCTACTCCATCCATGTTCTCATGGAAGATGTGGGGGAGTCTCTCCTCTTCTCTTTCCACTGAGGCAGGATGAGTAACATCTACCACACAGCTAGCTCTTAAGAGGTTAGATTCTTTTCTGAACTGAATAAACTGAACTTTTCTAGAATCAATAGAGCTTTTGGAATCTCAGTAGTTCTATTGCCTAACAAAATGGAGGGCTATAGAAACAATAAGGAATTCTGGGAATTCTGGGAGGATTAGGACTTCAGAGAAAACTAGTTGGAGTCCAGTGTCACCCTTGGTAGAGTGATTCTGGGAAAATCATGTAAATTCGGGGTCTCTCATTTCCCTACTTTGTCATGTGTCATGAAGGCAAATGAAGGTTCCTACACCAACGTACTTAGGATACTTGGGATGGTTTTTAGGGCTTCCTTGGATAATCACTGCTGCCCTTGAGCTAAATAGGGGTATCCTAGGACATCAATGTCTAAATGCCCTAAAGGGAATTAGGGCACACTGGTGTTGGAAGAAATCTCAGTCATCAGTTCTCCAACTGCTACCATCATGATTTCTGCCCTTTTTGTCCAATCTCTGCACTACTGTTATGACATGTTTTCTTTTAACACCACTCACCTTTTAACTTAAATGCACACAGAAAGGAAACCTTATATCATTACTGTAAATGGAAAACCAATATCATTTCCTATAAATGGGAAGCAAAAACGAAATACAGTGACAAGCCAGAAGTGTTATTAAATTTTGACTAGAATCTTGCTTGCCAAGATTCTAAGCCCGAGGCTGGTGTTCCCTTCCTTGAAAAGGTAAATTAGCAGATATTAGAGAGGTGTTAACTGAGAACTTGAACCACGCTGCAACTGGAGGGATTGAAAGATAATTGAAAAGGATTAAGTGTAACATAATGCTATATCCATGCGCCACCTAAAATGATCTGCACTGTCCTACATTTTGAAGAAAAAGTAACTTTAGTCCAACTTTCTTATTTTCCAGTAATGAAATTAAAGTCCAAGTGGGTCACATCTGTTACCATACCACAGAATAATTTACAGGTGTTGCTTTAACTTTTCCTGGAGAGAAATGAACAAATGTCGATTCACCCCAGGTAGGACAACCATGACAGACCAAAGGACCACTTCTGCCCAAGTCTAGCTTGATGAACACATGGGTTTAACTGGGGTTGCTTACAGGGATGTCGTTGAAAGGTTACTTGCAGAAGAACAGGCAACTTTGGGCAATGGTCACCGAAGAACATGCCTGTCCCCCAACAGTTAACCACGTACGCATCCTTAGACAGGAGAAGTCCCATGTGAGCCCCCCCAAACTCCATGACAGAACATTAATGGGTCCAGTCCTGTGTAGGTCTCCTGTGTGTAATCACAGCTGATGAGAGTTCAACAGGATGATGGTCACATCATGTCTGAAGGAAAGCATTTCACAACACCACGTCAAAGTACTGACCATGATGGTCTGTTCCTCTAAGAGTCACAGAATGGCCACCATTACCACCAGGAGAGAAATATGGATTCCAGCAACTCAAAGAATAATTAGAATTTACTATTTCACTCAAAATCCACAGCAGTCTTAAGAGATGGATGGACCCCATTTGAATTTTGATCACATTACAGGGATAGAAACAATAGCACTGCAAGAGTCCCTGATATTTTAAAGTTCTGTGGCTGGTAGGTAGCAGAGCCAGGCCCCAGCACCACCTTCTACCCGTCTACTTGTGTTTCCTTTCTGTGAGATGGCCAGCCTCTCAGAGATGTTGGATTGACCTTGTTTCATCTTTGTCTGCTTTGTGATTGAAATTTATATAACATGCTGATTGAATTCTCTGGGAACAAGCAACTATAGGCCCTTTGAATTTTTTGAGTTCACCTTCTTGTTATGCTGTCTAAGGTATCCAAGAAAGGAAAAATAAACCTTCCTGTAAATCTCTTTTGTACCCAACACCAGGCTCAAACAGGACACTGTAACAGCAGTTAGGAAATCAACAGGTCCTGCTTTGACTAGGTCAGTCACAGTAGCCAAGTGGTCATGCTGTTGGACTGGAGGTGACATGAGCAGAACAGCATTTTGTTCGCACTTGAGTGTTTGTAGAAGGTCACATCCAGAGGAAGCACAAGCACCTGCCCCCGACCCCCACCCCACGTACACCTTGTGCACTGAATTTCTATTAGCATCTTCCAGTGACATTTGCTTTTTATAAAATGAATTACACATGTTCCAGACTCCTTAATATGTACATAGCAGCAGCAATCCATCTTCAGTGCTTTCCCTGAGAGCTACCTGATAAAGTCTGTGCTAATTAGACTGGACTCCAGGTCCTTTCATGCTGTGACTAACTGATTGTCCCAAGCTATGTGGGCTAACCTCTCAAATGCCTCTGCCTCCTCCAACACTCCTTGGTCTTCTACAGCCAACTCAATCTGTGCTCACCAGAACCTTCCCAAGGGATCCTGCCATCCTTCAGTTTAGTTCCTCTGTTATGAAGAAATTGAGTCTCTTTGCATCTTGTTTACTTTGACTTGTTATTTGTATAGTTTGGTCTTAAATATTTTTGGGATGGTTACCTGGTGCCTGAGAGAGCTGTGTGCTTTTTCCTTAGGTGGGAAGGGGAAGTTTTGTTCTTTGCATGGACTGCTGCCTGCATGCATTGTTTACAAGGAACATGATCAGTACACACAGCAACTACCTATACAATATACCTGGTGTTGGGCTGCGTGTGTCACTTGGTGGTAGAGTGCTTGCCTAGCATGTAGCAGGCCCTGGTTTTGATTCCTAGTCCTGGCACTGAAAAAATTTTAAACAAAACCCCCAAATATTATTCATCTTAGGAGTCAGGGAAAGGGGTTTAGGGGTATGAATATGTCTTTTGCTATAGCTGTTCTTGTATCCGCCCCCAACGCTTGTCCTGGAGGAAGTAACTCCTTTCTGCTGAACCCCTCAGGAGGGAAGGGAACTACTCATGGACCCATCCTGCCAAAGCTTTGCGATTTCCTTCGTGCTGGCTGGAGTCCTTTCTGTTCCTACAGAAGAGGAAGCAGCTGAGAGACCCTGACCCCCTTTCATTCTCCCCACTGCTTGCTTGCTTTCTTTCTCCATGCTTCTTCTGTGATTGGCTTCCAAGTCTATCCCATGTGGCCTTGAGAAAATATAGAGAGGAGAGTTTACTGCTTGGGCTAATACCCAGCAGGGAGATTCCAAGTGAGCACAAGAGACTGTGGTGGAGAGAGACTGGAGAGCTGCCTGGGCTGTAATTGTCATGGAGGCCTGTTGTCATGGTGACCATAGTTGGCAGAGGAAACAGAATGAAGAGAAAGTGGATGGGAAACAGGTGAAAGAAGGAAAGAGGGAGGAAGTGGGGGAAAGGGGAGAAAGGAGATGAGACAGAAGATACCAGAAACAGGAAGAGGAAGAGAGGAGGAAAAAGACTGAATGAGGAGTTTCCTGGAAGGTAGAAGAATGTTTGATATGGGGGAGACAGCAAGAACTGGGTGAGTAATGGCAGTTGTTGTGGGAGGGGAAAGCAGATGTGGGCTAAAGGGACAGATAGAGAGCTGGCCAGAAGGAAAGGAGATGAGAGTCGAAAGGGCAGAGATAGAGAGAGAGGGCTAAGATGAAAGAAAGGGCCAGGGAATGAGCAAGGCTGTGCGTCAGGAAGGCGGGGAGCCAGCGCTGCTCTCAGAGTAATCCTTAATTATTGCCTGATGTTTTCTGTCTATCTGCTCTTTGATCTCCCATGTTACACATTAAATATAAGTAACCAAATGCCTGCATCTCATGTTTAAAAACTCGATGAGCCAAGACTTCAAAGCAAGCAGAGGAACAAAAGCGGGGTGACGTGCCTGGCTTTTTGCACCTCCACTTTCCTGGCCCAATTAGATTAAATGCACTCTGAAAGCCCCTGTCAGTCTGAGCCAGGCCGCCTAACTTGTTCCCACCATCGACTGCCAGGTTTAATAAAACCAACAGCTCAGGCTGCTCAGCCACTGCTGAGTCTTCTCTAGCCTTGCAGCTCACAGCCATAGTGGGCCAGGCCCACTTGGGTTGATGCAGCCTCTAGGCGATCCTGAGGAGCTAGGCCATGCACGTGGTGTCCCTTCACTGAGGGCCTAGGACAGTCCCTTGGCACCATTGAATCCTGACTTTTATCTCTCTTTCTAGATTTCCTTCCAACTACTGTGTTCACAGAGGTGGCCCAATCCACTGTTTTGTAGATTCAAACTCAGGGTCTGATCTACCAACAAGCAGTGACTTAGTTGCTCTCCCAAGCCCTCAGTGTCACCCCTAGGGGCCAGATGCTGCTAGTGTCCCCTTCCATGATTCTGGAGCTTGTTGGAAGATTCCAGAAACTCTGAGAAGTACTCTGCCTAGTGGTTCCTGAAGCATCATTGGTCCCAAAAAGGAAAGCTATATTCCACTAGGGCCTTTCTCTGCCCTAGTCCCCTCTGCGCTCCCCCCGACCCTGTCGATGTGTGTTTATATATGTGGGTACATATATATGAGTGTGTGTGGAAGCAGGGATAACCTCAGGATATCATTCCTCAGATGCAGTCCACTTTGGTTTTCGAGACAGAGTCTCTTTATTGGCCTGGAGCTCACTAGTTAGAATAGGCTGGCTGACCAGCTAACCCTTGGGTGAGAATGCAGCTAGGGCATCCCTTCTCCAAAATTCTTAGACTCAGTGTTTTAGATTTAGGGAATTTTTGTATTTTGAAATATTTGCATTGTATATGAATATACCCTGGGGACCCCAAGTCTAAACACAAAATTCATTTCTGCTTCATTTATACCCTATTTAAAAATATTTTATTATTTTTATTTTATGTGTATGAGTGTATTGCCTGCATGTATGCAAGTGCACCTGTGTTGTGCAATGCTTGCAGAGGTCAGAAGAGGGTGTTGGATCCCCTGGAACTGGAGTTAGGATGGTTGTTAGCCACTATGGGGCAACTGGGAATTGAACCTGGGTCCCCTGCAAGAGCAACCAGTAAGTACCCTTAACCACTGAGCCAATTCCCCAGCCCTCATTTACACCTAATGCACGTAGCCTGAAGGTAATTTTGTACCATATATTTAATAACTGTGTGCCTGCCGCAAAGTTTTTTGCTGTATAAATTACCAACCTGCCACATGATGTTGGTGCTCAAAATGTTTCAGAGTTTGGTACAGTTTGAATTTCAGGTTAGCAATGCCCAGCTTATAAACAAAACATATCCTGAGAGAAAGTGGAGATTCACTCAGAAAAAGGGCATTGAGGCCTCAGTTGTTGATGTTTATTTTAGGAAGAATTGGAGCTGCCAGTGGCCCTCACACCCAGCAGAATTGGAGAACAGTTGTCCCTCACTTATCTTGAGTGTGGGCGGTAAGAAGGTGGTTGGAGGCTCTAGATCTTGGCTGATGCCTTTTGGCTTCCATGTCTTCTCTCTCTCATTATCTCACAGTCCTGAACTGGCTCTGGAACGTGGAGGTGATGGACTAGGCACAGGTTGGCTGCCAGAAGGAGTGAAGGTGAAATGCAGTGTTGCATAGAGAACAAAGCTGTGGACAGATCTCCTCTCCTCTTTGGAGCAACGCAGAACAAAGAGCTGGGACATTTCTACCAGGCTTGCTGCCTTTTACTTGGGACTCTGTCCCATAGGATCCTTCCCTAGCATCTTTTCAGGTTCCTTCTCTCCTGGAGTCATATCTGAGTGGCAGAGTGAGCCACCAACCAGATCCTTTGAGGACTATTGTTAGTGACAGATGTTCTTGGATAGAACAGGGCCAAGAGATGTGACATGCCTAGTCTGTAAGTGCCACAGGCTGGAAAACTGGGGAGGAATAAGGCGGGGGGGAGGAGACTCTTGGTTATTTTTCTCCAGCTGAGTGACGGGGTGGAAGAAAAGCTAGAGTTGGGATATGTTGTCCTCTTGGCATTTGTGAGATAGAGAGGCTCAGAGAGTCTTATCTTGGCTTCTGTCTTGCCAGGAGAGGTAGATCCCAGATATTCATGTCCCAGTGTGGAAATCAAAGAAAATCCCATCCGTACTTCCCTGTCTTGCTACAGCCTTCTGACAACTCAAGAGAAGTCACAGAGAGGTAGGGCTTCTGTCTGCTCGTCTTACCATAAGTTTCCCAGTGCTGAACTCTACCTAATGCAGTCCAGTGCTGAAGAGTAGCTTGGGTCAGATATCACGGGCCACATCCTGGACCTTCCTGAGTTAGTTGGGACTAGTTTCCTAATCCCCTGTGCCTCATTTCCCTCATCTGTAAAGTGAGGGCATCAACAGACCTTTGCCATACCCCTGCTTGGGATTAACTCCAAGTGCCCTAAAGGAGTCCATGAAGGCACACAGCAGGTCTGAAGGTGTCACTCCTGCACCTCTGAAGACTCAGCCTGTCCCTCCCTCCCCAGAACAGACTCTCAGCAGAGTCCACAATGCCACAAGTTAACAAACAGAGCCTCTCCCTACTCTGTCCTCCCTCCTCTTTCACTGGGATGGTAATTTGAAGTCTCTAATAGCAGCTCAGGGCACTGGGGTGAGACTGGAAGGGGATGTATTTATGTTCGCATTTGCCAGCCTGTCTTCCCTGGTGACAGCAGGGCTGATGGGCATCGTGATGAAAACAGTCGCTCCACTCCAATGGGCAGGCTTTGTCGCATCTCCTGAGTGACTGTGACCAACATAACGGCTGCTCTCAGCTTGGGCCAGCCCACCATGTCCTCTCACCTTCTCCTGGCTGGCTTCAAGTCAGTTCTGGCAAGCCATACATATTCATATTGAAGAAGCGGCACCCTCCTCACAAGGTTGGCACCCGGGGCGTTTACTAATCATTGCCTCCAGCTTTCTGTAGTCACCAGACAAGAGTCCCCTGTGTGTGTGTGTCGGGGGGGGGGAGCTGCAGTGTCACTGGCAACGATGGCGTTTGAGTGGAAAAGGACAATACCCATCATGAATGGGGGAACTGCTTCAGTCCCAGCCTGGAGCAGAGAGGGTGGAAGTCAGCTCCCTGAGCTAGACCCAGAGGCATACAGTGAGGCTGGGACCATTGTGATTGCTGTCACTCAGGGCAATAAAATCCTCTGAAAATATTTTGCCCCTGCAATGAATTCTTCCTGGGTACCAGATCTCTGATGAGCATTTAGCAGGGCCCTCCTGGAAATGTTCTCATGGAACACTTCAGCTCTGGGAGACAGGTCTTCATTCTATCCTGACTCTGCAGATGAAATACTGTCATTTGGAGAAGGGAGCTGACCAGTTCAAGGTCATGTAGATATGCTGTAATAGGCTTGTATACAAGTCTCCTGACCCCTACCTAGTCTTCACTGCCACAGCCATCACAATTTCTCCTACACACAGGGTTGCAAGTGGAGTCATATACCTGGAGGCAGGTTACACCTCCTGCCATCTTGCACATGGTTAAACCTGTGTAAGCTGTGCTTTTGGAAGGACTTACAGAGGTTTCAGAGTGAATGTTTGAGGTATTTGGAGTTGAGCACATCACAGGAGATCCCCTAGTCAGAACTTCTTAATACATTAGAAAACTAAACTGACAGCCACGTCTCAAACCTAGGCCTTCCAGCATCTTCCTTTCATATTTTTCATTTGATGGTTTGTTGCCAAGCCTAAGTCTCTCCAATCTACCGCTTTGGAATTGAAATAAATGGCCCTTGCCCAACAAGGTCAGATGTACATCCCCATCACTCAACCTATAGGCCCTGTTTGGCCCCCCAGGCAGGCCTCCCATTGCCTTAGTGATGCGCTCAACTCAGCCATCTTTGCATCATTGTGAAGGCTGTTTACACATTTTCCTTCTCTAAAGCACCATTGTTTGTTCAAACTTTCACTGACACTTTCTGTGGTTCTGTATGAAGCTTGCCCATTTCTTTCCTGTTCAGACGACCTTCCACATAAAGAATAATGTGGCCAGTCAGTCCTCCTTCTATTTGGTTTCCTCACCTATGGATTTAACCAACCATGGATCAAAAATATTCAGAAGCAAAAATTTCCAGAAAGTTCCAAAACCCAAAGCTTGAATTTGCTGTATATCAACCAGTCTGCTATAATCCGCAGAAATGAAATGTAGGCACACCCTGTTGAGGCCTCACCACTTCGCAGATCCTAAATCCCTCTATAGTACTTGTTATTTAAATGGTGTTTCTGTCTTGTCTAGTTCATGTACTGTGTAGCTA
Source organism: Nannospalax galili (assembly GCF_000622305.1). NCBI lineage: Eukaryota > Metazoa > Chordata > Mammalia > Rodentia > Spalacidae > Nannospalax > Nannospalax galili. The sequence continues at coordinate 1,416,533 of NW_008330588.1, forward strand.
GACTTCTTACGGTTGTGTCTGTACAGACTTTTCATCGTATCATTCTCCCCTAAACAATACAGTACAACAAATACTTCTATAGTATTTTCATTGTATTAGGAGTTAGAATAATCCAGAGATTATTTTAAATATGCAGGAGGATATATAGTGTAATGTTTTTTAAGAAAGGTCTTGACTATCTTGTGGATTTTAATATTCCCTGAGAAGGTTCTAGAACCAGTCCTCTGTAGATGATGAAGGATGAATATAATTAGTTAATCTCTACTACTAAGTTCTTAGTTATATCAAGGGGGCAAGGATGCTTTACTGGCATCTTGGGTTTTCTTCATCATCTGATCGGGACAGTCACATAGAGGCTCTTTAGGACATGCTTCCACACTGCTAGATTCATAGTGATATTGCTCATTTTGGACATTACATTTCTGATATCACTGCCTACTCTCACTCCCAATATGGAATGGGATAACTTTTCATTCTGAAGTGAAACAAATGTTTGGCGAGGAGATTCTGTGTAATGGATGGCCTACAGGGTGGGGTTCAATGACAGACAAACACACCTAGCTGTTAGGAGCTTGGTGTCGACTAGCAGAGGCCAAAGTACCAGGCTAGTGGGTGATAAAGAAAGAAAGGAACCTGAGGGGAAAGAAAAGTCACACTGCCTGTGGCAACACTGTGATGAGCTGAGCTGTGCCCATAAGGCATCTCTCCTCTCCTCCTCACATATCCATAGAGAGACCCTGTTGCATCACTTCTCCAGACTTCCAAGCCTCTGGGGGTGTGAGTTGGTTCATGTTTCCTAGTGAATCTTTCCAGTCAGATGTCCCTTTTGTAAGGCACTGTGCATTACATTTGGCATCACTAATGGTTGGGAACTAATTTTTAAACTATCTTTTGGAGACAGTAATGAGTGAATGATTCTATTGGGGAAAATCTGGGTTTAGTGTCACTGGAAGCAATAAATATTTTTATATTGATTTTCCTGTTTTTCTTTCTTTTTCTTGATATAGTAATAAAAAAAAGCAAGTCAACCTTGCATTGTTCATTAGGGTACCATTTGCATAACTGCCTGAGAGATCTGTAATGTTGTAAAATAAATTGCACAAAGAATACATGGTCCCTGGAGGAATTATAAGAAATAGTTGGTGTTTGTTTTGGGGCCACCAAACCTAGAAGTTAGCTACTCGTGGAAGCATGGTGATACATGCACTACAATAAGACTGCCATTGGGGAGGCATTTGATCATTCATTCCTATCCAACACTTATTGGCAAGCACAGGTTTCCTTCTATGCACACTGTTAGGTTTAGCAGTGGCTGCCTTTATAGAATAAATAACAAATGTGTGAGTTTTGACAAGGAGCGTTTGTTATTTGGGAGTCTTTTAGATAAACCCACTGAAGGGGTACTCCAATTGCCTCACCCTGTGTTCCTGTTCAGCATAGAAGAAGCCAGAGCGGTTCGCAGCTCGATTCCCTATTGGCAATTTGGGTAACCTCTTCAGAGGATGGTGTGATAAGAATAGGAGGTAGGAATTGGCTAGACAGTTAGGGTAAAAAGATCCCAAAGAAATGTAACCAGTTTCTTGGCTAAAAGTCAAAATGTCCTTGGGCCTGTTAGCAACATACTCTGTTCCAAAAGCCAAAAATGTCAAAAGTATTTGGGAGCTTATATCTAATCCTTAAAAGATCTTAGGGTTACCTCTTCAGAGGGGGGGGGAATGTTGGAGGGGAGGGAGTGGTCATGGATTTGATCAAAACACCTTATATGCATGTATGAAATTCTCAATAAAGTTTTTGTAAAAATTTTAAAAAAGCATTTGTGTGCAAGCACAAACTGGGTGTCCACAGGAAGACTAGTCAGAGTTAATGGCATTCATGTAGGTATATTCAACAAGGAAGTTTTCAGAAGAAATGGTGTATAAGTTATGACTGAAATAAGGAAAGTCAGTCCATAAAAGACCAAGATCATCTCCACCTGGAAACACCTACAAGCACAAAGGCCTTAAGAAAGGGTGGGTTTTGTGTGGTCAGAACACAAGTAATGGAAAACAAGGCAGGATGAGGTCATAATTAGGTCTCTATGGTTAGGGTTATCAACAACAAAATAAGAAATCTGGTCAGTGTTTCCAAAAGTTTCTTTTAACGTGAGACACAGATTATTCTTGATAACCTCCATGGATAACGTTGGAAGTTCAGTTAGAAAAATACTGCAGTAATCTTAGCAAATTTGTGTGATGTAGAAATGAATGAGGAGAGCAATTTAAGGGCATTCTAGCTTGAGCAGCTGATTAAGAAAGTAGCTCCATTTACCAAGTGGGCTGAACTGGAGAAAGAGAGAGTAAAGGGGAATTTTGAGAGTTTAGTTTCAGATTTGTCAAGCTTAACAAATCAAACATTCAGTTAGGGATGTCAAGTAAATAGTTCAGTATACATAACTGAATCTCCAAGATATGCTGTGCCTTGGTATAGTGGTTTAAATGAGAATGTCCCCCCATAGGCTTCAAGTATTTGAACATTTTGTTCCCAATTGGTAGCACTGCTTTGTGAAGTATTAAGAGGTGTGACCTTGCTGGAGGAAGCACATCACTGGGGACAGGCTTTGAGAGTACTTAAGCCTCACTAGATTGCCATTCATTCCCTGCTTCCTGTGCCTTGAAGATGTGATCCCTGGGCTTTCCTCTCTGGCTGCTGCTGAGACCATGAATCCCCTACCATTATGTACTCTAACCCTCTGGAACTGTAAACTCAAACTCTCCTTTCTATAAGTTACACTGGCCATGGTGTTTCATTAAAGCAACTGAGAAGTAACGAATGCATTTGATATACTTGAAGATATAAATGTGGAAGCTTCTAGCATCCAGAGAACAATCAATGCCAAAAGAATGGATGAGATCATAGAAGAGAGAGAAGTTCTTCTCTAGATATCTGAGATGAGAACTTGAGCAGCCATGGCAGCCAAGGAGGCTGAGAAGAAGCCATCAAAGGTGAAATGAAAGTTTAGGAGGTTGTGGCATTCAAAGAGGCCAAGAATGAATGTTTTATGGAGGATTAGCCATAAACAGTTCTAAATACCGCAGAAACATAATGCCAAATGAAGAAAGTATCCAGTAGACTTGGTAACATGGAAGTCATCTATGAATAGACATGGATTCAAGAAGATAAAGTGATGGTGATAGAAAATCAAGTGGAGTGGGCTGATGTATGAATGAAAAGTGAGCAGTGAGAGGCAACCTGTGAATCTACTCTTCACAACAATTGGGCTGTAGAAAGAATGGAGAACTGGCTTCAAGGAGAAAGGCCGATCAACCAAATAATGTCAGGATGGATATGAGACAAGGTCAAAGTCAGCAAGGGTCACACCTACTCTATCTCCAGCACAGTGCCTGAAGACTGTGTTACACAAGAATGTGAACTGAGGAGGTGAGAGAGCTAAGTGTATGGATGCATCAGGGCAGGGCTTTTTAGGAAACTGTAGCCTGAGCCCAAACTGGAGCTCCAGACCTAGACTTCCAGCAGTACTGAGTGGAAGGTATTGGAGTGAGGCATGTAGTGAAGAGGAGATAGTGATCCAAACAGTTAAAGCAACATTAGAGAGTCTGTAGGGTTTGAATATAGTGACTGTTCTAGTTAGCATTAACTGTCAACTTGACACAGTCTAGAATCACCTGAAAAAAAAGTCTTAGTTGACTAATTGTCTTTACCAGGTTGGTCTGTGGACATATTTGTGAGGGATTGTCTTGATTGTCCTAATGGCTATAGGAGGCCCCAGTGCATGCCTATATCCACTGTGGACAGCACCATCCCTAGGCAGGTTGTCCTGAGCTATATGAAAGGTTAGCTAAGCATGAGGTTGGAAGTGAGCCAGAGAGAGAGAGAGAGAGAGAGAGAGAGAGAGAGAGAGAGAGAGAGAAACTAGGAAACAATGTTCCTTTATGGTTTCTGTTTCAATTTCCTGCCTTGAGTTCCTGCCCTGACTTCCTTCAGTGATGGATTGTGATCTGGAACTCTAAGTCAAATAAACCCTTTCCTCCCTAAGTTACTTTTGCTCAGAGTGTTTTGTCACAGCAACAGAATAAAAATTGAGCCAGTGATAGTTTGTAGAGTGGTCACAGATGAGGTGGAATGTGTTGGCATCAAAACCAGCTGGGCGTGGGAATGGTGGCTGACTGTAATTATACTTCCCTCTTCATTCCCAAGCATTTCATACTGAAACAGAAGTTTGGAGATCACAATGTCCTGTTTTGTTGTTATTATATTGCCACTTTTGCCCATTTTCAGTAGAGACACCCAGACTCCCCAGAGACTTATGATCTCTAAAACAGGCAGAAACTCTTAGCAGGTCACTGAACTGTAGACCATGTGTTCATGGGATATTTAAGTTTTCAGAAGACCAAATGTGTATGGAAAAGCAGAGTTATGGTAATAGTCATAAGCTGATCACACTAGAGCAATAGGGAGCTGCAGGAAAGGGGAGAGGCTCCCTCACAGTCCTGAGTTCTTTCAGCTCCTATCCTTCTGCCACTGCTCCTGGGGATGGACACCATGGACAAGAGAACTCATGGAAGCACCAGGCCGTGCTTCAAGGCATACAAAGATGTCAGAGAAAGCTCCCCTAAAGCATCCTTATCTCCACCTGTCTTCTCTACAATGTTGCTTCCAAAGCCTGCATGCTGAGTCATCTCAGGTTTGAATCTGAGCAGCAAATATCAATAGAAACTTATTTATGAATTGTCTACTATGTTCTGTGATAAATATCCTGGTATAGCTGCAGGAGCCAGGACAATGGGGATAAAGGGAAAAATGGAACTTGAGAGGGGGATGATAGGAGTTAGGTGCTATCAAGGGGGAAATGGGGAAAATGGAGGTACTTTAACTGAGGAGGGAGGAGGAAGGGTTATACAGGGGGAGAGAGAGGAGAGATAATAATGCTTAGGTAGTGTGAAAATTAGAGGGAAATGTATTAGTTCAATAGTTTACCGAAAAATGTGCATACAATATGTACATATATATATTTATATGTACAAGTACATGTACATAACTGAAGTTTATCTAACAAAAATCATAGTGCCAGGCAGGAAAAAAACCTCCCTTCAAGTTGTTGATCAGGGTACTTCAAGAGACTCGGGATAACACAGCTATTACACAGTCATTGATTGCTTCCTAGAGCTTGGCAATAGAACCCCATTGCTGAAAGCAGGACATACATACTTTGGACACATCTCTTGGCGCAACAGAGCTGAAACTGATCTGAAGCCTCCTCCCTGAGCATCTCTTAGTATCAGAGGACACTTTGCAAGTTGCTAAGGGAGAAAATCAATCAGTGGTCCCTACCCATCTGTAAAACCCAATAAAAACAATACATACTGGCCCAACGGAGAACTGTCTCTATTGGTGCAGCAGTGGCACTTTTATCTTGGGAGTAATCAATAGCTATCTAATTGGAATTAAGGCCCATTCAATGGGAGGAAACTCATGTGTGATACTGTAAACATAGCCAAATATGCATGGCTTGGAGAGGTTGTAGATCCTAGAGAAAAGGCTACTTTTTTCACATTCCTAAACCAATTTAATTTCTTACTGTATTCTAAATATGTATACTTACATTTACAGACAAATATACCTTTTACCACTCACCAACAAAGCTGCTTTTTTTTTTTTTTTTCAACAAATGGAAACTGTAACAGAGTTCCACAACTGGGCAAATGCAGAGAATAAGTATTTGTGAGGGGCCCAGCCCTGAGTGACACATCTACAATGTAACCTTCACCTGTAAGGCTCAGGGAACACAGTGGGACAGGGAACAGCCTAAGGAATATTAATGCACCTCTCAACTTTCACCAGTGAAGCTTCCTCATGTGACAGAGGAGATTAACTAGGCTCCAATGGAGGAACTCACATTGAGGGACATTTGGGGACACAAACATATATGACAGATGCATAAAATCTGGCGGGAGGGGTTATGGAGAGGGTGTAGATAGGGAAGGGTGTCTAAATACGCTTAAGATGTATGAAATTCACAAAATTCAATAAAAACAATGTTCTGTGAGTTTATACATTTAATTCTTACAACAGCTATTTGAGGTAGGAACTATTGGTATTTTCTCATTTTTGAAATAGGGAGAGGTTTTGTGGGAGGGGGAGTTGAGTGGGCTGTGATGGTAAGAAGTAGAGGTGGGGTATGAACTCAGCCATATAAAGCTTGTACTCATAACTTTTGAATGCATATTAGCCAGTGCTGAACCTTGAGATTATTCATTCCAGGAAAGCATCCTCCAGCGTGAACGAGCCATCTGTTCCTTCTAAAGGACTCCTTGGAATGCTGTGCTCTATAGGTTAACAGGAAATCCCTTAAATCTGAAATACTCAGTTGTTACCCAGGCAAACCCCAGAAGTCTAAGCTTCCAGGCTCAGAATACCCTCCCTAGCTTTTTTAAGACAAGTGGTGTATTGTCAGTTTTCTTATTGCTGAGACCAAATACTTAAGGAACAACTTAAAAGAATCACTTTTTTTTGGCTCATGGTGTCAGAGGCGTAAGTCCATCATGGCAGGGAAACCACAATAGAACAGCACATTCACATCATGGTAGGCCAGGAAACAGGGAAAGAAGAATACAAGTGCTCAGCTCACCTTCTCCTTCTGTGCCACCAGAGCCTCCAGCCTAAGCATAGGACCACCCACATTCAGGGTGAATCTTCTCCCTCTGTTAGTCCTGTCTGAAATGCCTCTTCATAGACATACTCAGAGGTGTGCCTCCATCTCTTAGGTGATTCCAAATCCATTCAAATTGACGATGAAGATGAACCATGGCAGGTGAGATCCTCAGGACCATTAAGACAGTTCAAGGTCATCTCTGTGCCATCAAGCCTTCTGCTCAAACAGTTGTTAGTCACAAAGACCCTGCTTGTTTGTTCCTCAGGCAGAAATTCAATGGAAAATGTAGATGTTTATTGACCTTCATTCATAGACTAGGTAGGCATGTTAAATGTAACCCAATACAATGTGGAAACTTCTGGTTAAATTTGGCCCAGATAGGACATGATCACATGGTGTCTACTATAGGCATATGAAATGTAACCCAATATATGTGGGGTCTTCTGGTTAAACTTGGTCCAGATAGGACATGATCACATGGTGTTTGCTACTGTGTATTATGATTTCTGATTATATTGACCATATTATCAAGAAAGAGTGCCATGATTCACATGACCAAGCACCCGCAGCTTTGTTCTCGTCTTTCTCAGGAAGTAAGAGCCTTGGTACTACTGTGGACAGATACAGGGAGGTCTCTCTTCTGCATCACTCACACCCTAGAGAAGACTGAAGTATCAGGTAGCAGTGGGTACTGGAAAAAGACCTGAAGTTGTTCTGCAAAGCTGGGCTGAGGATCAGGAAGGAGAGAATGAAAAAAGAGCAGAGAGAAAGGAAGAGCTGAACAGACATCTAGAGGGAATGTTTAGAATGATGGCTTACATTTTCTGTGTCGCCCCAACCCAACTTTATATATACTCGAGTTTCACCAGGTCCCTTTAGGACTCGATGATTATTTTTATTTGACATCACCTTGATTAAGAATAAACTTACATGCAACAAAAATTCATCCTTTTGTTTTCCTACACATTTAATTATTATTCTTAAATATGTGTATCTTGTGTGTGTGTGTGTGTGTGTGTGTGTGTGTGTGTGGCTATGTGCACATAAGTGTAGGTGCCCATGGAGGCTAGAGGCATTGGATCCACCGTATCTATAGTTACAGGTGGCTATAGGTCACCAGGTAAAGGTGTTGGGAACCAAATTCAGGTCCTCTGTAAGAGCAGTATGCACTCTTAACCATTGAGTCACCTTTCCAGCCCCATACACATTTAATTCTTAAAACAACTATTTGAGGGGCTGGAGAGATGGCTCAGCAGTTAACAGCACTGGCTGCTTTTGCAGAGGACCTGTTTTCGGTTCCCAGCACCCACAGGGTGGCTAACAAACATCTGTAACTCCAGTTCCAGACCTCTGCTAACCTCCTCATGTATTGTACAACATGGGTACACTTGTATACATACAGGCAATACACTCATACACATAGAATAAACATAATAAAATATTTTAAAACAACTATTTGAGGTAGGTGCTTAGCATTCTAATTTTAGTAATGAGACTGAGAAACAGAGATGTATTTTTTCCTTGATGGGGGTGGGGTTGAGTAAGGCTGTGATGTCATGGCTCATAAGAGACAGGGGCAAAATATAAGCCCAGCTACATAAAGCCTGTACTTACTTGAGTATGGGCAAATACATATGGTTACCTAACCACCACCACAGTTGAGATGTAGGACATTTCTTGCCACCAATCCTCTTCCAACCCCAGCTCCTGGCAACTGCTTGTTTGGTTTCTGTCCCTATAATGTTGCTTTATCTCAGTTGTAAGATATTTTTTAATTTTAAAATTATTTTTATTGATATGAGAATCTCATATAATGCATTTTGATCATATCCAGACCACCCTCCTTTTCTCCACTCCATATCCCTACCCACCAACTTCATGTCTTCTATTATTGTCTTTTTAAGAGTCTAATCTGTGTTTCCTAAATGCTCTTGGGTGTGGGTCTATCCCTTGAAGTCTTGTTAACCTATAGGCATCACACCAGTAAGAACCTACATAAAGGTTAGGCAAGACTAACTGCCCAATGAACCCCAGGGATCCTCCTGTCTCTGTTTCCCCCTTGTGCTGGGATCCCAAGCATGCACATAGTACCCAGTTTTTAAAGTGGGTGCTGGGGATCCAAACTCAGCTCCTCCTATTTGTACAATGAGTACTTACTGACTGTACCATCTCCCTAACCCTACTTTGCTCACTGTTTTAGTTTTGTTATTGATTGTTAAGAGTTAGTTATATACACCAGGATACAAGTCTTCTACCAGATGTGCACATTATGAATACTTTTTCAGCAGCTATTTATTTTAAAACATCCCCTCTCCTTTTCCAAATGCCATTCCTACTTCCCACCATCACCTTGTGAGGGTTATAAAAACACTGAGAACACATTCATTTCTATTTTCTAAATATCAGGAATAGAGGTACAGATGTTTCAGCATACCTGCTGTTTTTAGTGTCATGGCATATTAGAGCACACAACATACGGGACTTGGCTGGGACTTGGCACAGAAGGATAACACAGAATAAAAGATGCCCCTCAGGTGGGTGACATCACCTTACTTCAGGAAAATGAATCAGGTCTTTTCCAAACATGTAGGGCATGCCAGGAACTGGTTTGGGTCAAGAGCCAGCAAGTCACAGTCTGATAGACAGTCAAATCTGACTCTTGACCTGATTGCCTGCAGCCTGTGAACTAAAGAAGTATTTTACAAGTGAGCATTTATAATTGAATTGATGATAAGGAAAGCAAATTTTGGAACACAATTTAGAGACATTTAATCTCTATTTCCAAAATAATTTCATTTTCCTACCATAGACATGTATTGAAAAAATTACACTGAGATATCATTTTAATTACATATTATACTATCATTACATTTTGTATTTTTTATCAACACACATTCGTTTCTCTCTCCTGTTGCATAAGTACCTACCTAACATCTTTAGATTTGCCTCTTGATCTGCTATCTGTCCTTTTACAGAAATATCTGTCAACCCCTACTTTGTGTAGTCAGAGGTTATCATTTCTTTAACCATTACAATGGCAAAAACCTATTTTGCAGATGAGAAAAGTGGGACTCTTTGCAAAAGAAAAATAAATTCCGAAAATGATTTGAGGACCGAAGTTTCACTCCAGTGGGTGGCCTCACACCCACAAGTATGTGGGCAGCACAAATTGGACTTGGTGGGTTATAGAAAAAAACAAAACAAAACAGGAAGTTGGAGGGGTTGGGGAATTGGCAGTGGATCTGGAAGGAGTTAGGGGGAAGATTGGGGAGTGAGTATGATCAAATACATTTTGTCCATGTATGAAAGTCTCAAAGATTTGAAAAAATATTATATTTTATAGCTGGGCATGGTGGCACATGCCTTTTATCCCAGTACTTGGGAGGCAGAGGCAGACGTATCTTTGTGAGTTCAAGGCCAGCCTGGTCTACATAGTGAGTTCCAGGATAGCTGGGGCTACAAGGGAGAGCCTGTTTCAAAAGGACAAAAAATATTATATTTTGAAAAAGCAAATTTTGGGTTGGAGAGATGGCTCAGCAGTTAAGAGTACTGGCTGCTCTTGCAGAAGACCCAAGTTCAGTTCTCAGGACCCACATGCTGGCTAATACCTGTCTTTAACTCTAGTTCCAGGGGATCCCACACCCTCTTCTGGCCTCTGAGGATATTGCGTACATGGGCATATATATGCCCATATATATATATATGCATGCAAAACACACATAAAATAAAAAAAAAATACAAAAAAAATGTTTAAAAGCAAATTCATTGTTGTAACTTAGTAGAAAAATGAAAATGAACAACACACAATTTCTGGGAGTAGGGGGTGGGCTGGCTTAAAATTCACTCTTCTCCAGATCACTGAACCTTTGATTGGCCAGTGCTTGGGCTGTACACTGAGACCAGGGATTCATCAGGATAATGCCAGGATTCTTGGGGACTGTCAAACAACCCCAGGGAAATTCTATTCTTTTCACTCCACTTCACTAGCTGAAATGCATATAAAATTTTTTAAAGCTTTTCAATAACAAGGCTCTATACTAAAACAAAGTGTGTTAGCTAATGCCTAGTGAAGCTGTTAAGCACGTGAGCCATGGGGCTAGAATATTTATTTCAACTTGCTACAGCTGCACATCTTATTGGCTGTATGACCTTGAGCCACAGAACTAAACAGAAGTACTCCAATTTGCTATTTTAAAAATAGAACCTATACATAGGTTAAATATATAAGTCCAGAAGGCTTAAATGAGTTAATATTTGCAGCAATATCAGCAAGGTCCCTGACATAGCTCGGGTACTTTATCAGCATATACAAAACATTTAAAATAAATGCTCAGTTAATCAGAAAATTTAATCTCCAGAAAATATGTTTCTGCATTTTTGGTTAATCAAGAGTTTTTTTCTGCATTAAAAAGGTCCCAAAGGAGCAAAAGGAACAGAGACTTGAAAGCAACAGAATTGCCTCAACTTCCCTACTGTGATCAAAAAATTACAAAGGGACTGTTTTCTACCACCTGTACACCCACCAACTCTAAACTGGTGTGGTAGTGGCGTTCCTCATCACTGTGGCCAAATACCTGAGTAGAAGCCACGTAAGGGAGGAAGGCTTTGTTTTACAGAGAGTTGAGGGTATAATCCAACATGGTGCACAGGCATGCCGGTGGGAGTGTGAGGCTCCTGGCTGACGTCCAACGAGAACAGAAAGCAGAAAGAGATGACTGTCCACACTCAGCTGGCTTGCTCCTTTTGCCCTCTTTATTTAGTTCAGGTTGGCAGCCCATGGGATGGTTCGGTCCATATTCATGGCTGGTCTTCTGCACTCAGTAAATCTTCTCCAGAGAGACTCTAACAGTCACGCCCAAAGTTTTGTCTCACCCTAGGTATTTCTCAACACAATCAAGCTAACAGTAAAGCTTAATCATCACACTGGATCTCACCAAATTAAAATCATTTGTAACTGTGTCAGTCTAGTAAAATGCCCCCCCAATTGGCGACACCTTGATCTTTTAGTGTCAGAAAGATGTGTTCCATCTTATTTTCCCTCTCCAGTGGCAGAATTCACACCAAGCTGTCTTCCATGCTGACACTCTAATTCAGATTTTTTCCTTTCTATCCTTTTCAATCTACAAATGGTTCTCAGTGCTGGTTGGGTGGTGAGATAGACACATGGAGAGATAATTTCATATATTATTGGATAGGAAAAACAATTGATAGAGTTCTATCAAGAGCCTTAATTATATTCTTAACCAGAAATTTTAGTTCAAAGAATCTAACTCAAAGACACAGAAACAAAGACAGGGTATGTGGCAGGGTGGGGGTTTTATAGAAATTGAAGAGCTAAGTCTGCTGCTTGCTGGGACTCTTTTGCTAAGCACACAGGTATCTGAAATCAGGAGATGGCAGGTAGGTGGTAAATGTGAGGGTTCTTTTGTGAGCAAACTGGCTGGCCTGGTAGCTGCCTGGGCCTGGAACTGGGCAATGTTATAGTGCCACATGCTGCACACCACCAGGGCTGGCCAGCACAGCTACCCACCGAGTCACTCTGTGATCCAGATCTGATACTATGAAATGGATTCTGTAGACTTAGGGGGACCTGGCAGGGTGCAGTCAGCTTTAAAGCTTTGCAGCCACAGCAACTCTGGCCTTTTTCTCTCACTATGGGTATTGAGGACCTTGTATATGAGAAATTGTATTAAAAGTAAAAATTTCCATATAAATATTAGGGATTATTATCTATATCCACGGGATTTCAAAGTTCATTAATCTTCTTAGGTTAGATTTTTCAGACTCCCTGGGGTGTCCTTAATTTTTTTCATCAGAATTCAAGATAACAGCATTAATCACTTTAATTTAAACAAATGAGTGACTAGAAAGTCACACTTTTAAAGGGAGAGCTCTTGAAATCAAGCAGGGACCCCCAGATCAAGAAAGGTAGTATTCAAAGGTGCTAAGGGAAGGATTGGGATGTTTCTTTGTTTAATATACAAAAGGAGACTTGTACTAAACTCTTGTAGGGTCCCCTTACCATTTTCTATCTGAGGGAACACAGACTGAGTCACTTGCCCATGGTTGAGTTGCATTGATGTGGTACAGCAGGAATTTGAACCCACATCATTCAACCACAAGCCACCATTGCTTTCCCAACACCTTCCACTGATCAGTTGGCGGAATCTGGAATATCAGTGTTTTTAGTCTTCACTCGCACAACTGTTGCAAATCACAGCTAAGGACATTTAATCCATTCTGTGATCTACGGACCCTTGGGAATGGAAGAGAAATTACCTAGATGACTCATTCAATGTCTGCAGGTAAATCATAACAGAGTTATTATTATTTTATTATTTATATTTTGTCAAAAAAATCAGTGGAAATCACAATGCAGCAGAGCCCCCTCATGGCTTTCTTCACTGGAATCTGTCTGTGAGTGCCCAAAAGTGTGTTTTTGTATTGGTCTCACTCTCTTAATCACACCAGTGCTCTGAGCTCTGGAATTGAGGATAAATTGTACCAAGTTGTATTTAAGGAATCTACATGATTTTGTGGAAGCTGAGTGAGGGTAGGAAAGAAAGTAATTGTAGTAGTTACTTTGTGTTGCTGTAATAGAATACCCTGGCAAGAAAGCATGTTAAGGAAGAAAGGGCTTGCTTTGCTTACAGTTCCAGAGGTGTGACAGTCCATCACGGAGGGGAAGGCATGGACGCAGGAACAAGAGGCTAGTCTGTAGTCAGGAAGGAGACTGATCACATTTCATCTGCACATGGGAGGGGAGAGGAAAAGAGGGGGAAGAGAGAGAGGAAGAGAGAAAGAGCAAAAGAGAGAAAGAGAGAAAGCAGAGGCAGAGAATAGGAAGTGGGGCCAGGCTATAAACCTGTCCCCAGTGATGTACTTCCTCCAGCAAGACTATCGCCTAAAGGTTCCATAACCTCCCAAAACAGTAGCCAAACAGAGGCGCCAACTGGGGACCAAGTGTTCAAATAAATGAGCCTATGGGAGATACTTCTCATTCAAGCCACTATAGTCATTGTGTGTGATAGTGGAGAATGTACCTATCCTGGGCTTCATTTTGCTATCCTAAAATAACATGTACTGTGGCTTAGAGCTCTTGCTTTTCATTTACCACTGAACTGCCATTTTCGTGTTCTTTCTTATGGAGCCACATTTGGTTCTTGGTTCAGGACCTCCCTGGCACCTGCTCACCATGTCCCTAAAACCCCTCTCCATCTCCATGCTTTTTCTTAAGATCTAGGAGGAAGTTAGATTTTTCATGCTTAGGTGTTGACAAAACTCAAAGTATCTCTCAAGGAATTACTCCAAGGAGTGTATCATGCCTACCATGGGGAGATCTATAAGACTTTCAAACCCATGCAGCTTGAATATCTTCTAATATAATGGGATATTAACTTTGAAAAAGCATAAATATTGACCTCAGTTGTAGAATTCCTGCCTAGCATATGCAAGGTCTTGTTTGCTCCCTAGTACTGTAAACATTTGATCTTAGTCTTCATTCATGTGAGAGAATACAGTGATTGAATTGGCCCCCATGCTCTGCCCTCCTGCTTCTATGGAATTAACAAGATTATTTCTGAGCCTGTCCATAATGGCAGACATCACCCCAACAGAGAAATCTTTTCAAAGGAATGTGATGGTTAGTGTTTATTGCCATCTTGAGAGTATATCTGGAATCACTTAGGAAACCAGGCACACCTGTGAGGGATTATTTAGCTATAGGCATGCCTGAATTATTTTGATTGGGTTAAAGTGGGAAGATCCATCCCCAAAGTGGATGGTGTCATTCTGTGGGCTGGATCCCATAAAAAGGGGTAAGTGCGATGAGCACAAGCTTCACGCTCCTGCTGCCAAGATTTCCCCATCATGATGGACTGAACCCTGTAATTATGAGTTGAAATAAACCCTTTCTTCCTTAAGTTCTTTTTGTCAGGGTGTTTTATTATAGCAACAGAAAAGGAACTAATACAAATATGGATCATACTCTACTGGTCATTGGAGTTCCTTCTCCTAAGTCTCTGACTCCTTAATGCCTTTGAGCTAGAGTTAGTATGCCCATTTACATTGGAGGTGTGTTCTGTGTAGACCAGGGACTCAAGATGGAGCAGCAAAAGGGGTAAGATATGGGCCCTGCCCTATAGCATCAAAAGTCTAGGAACAATGAAGTCAAGTCCAATGACAATTCAAGGTAATACGTTGTGAGATTATTCAGTGCAGTGCTTAGCATCCTCCAGAACATAAGGGCCTATTAAAAACTCAGTCTTTCTTGCCTATGCTGAATGACTAGTTACTGCTTTGCCTGGAATATAGTAGATACTAAACACATGTTTATTTAAGGAAAGAATGAATGAGCCTGAAAACCTGCATCTCAGACATAGTGATCCCATTACAACTAAGCTAACATATGTTAAGAACTTGCTTAACAGTTATATTCTATATACTACATTTTGGCACTCTCATGAATATTTATCATTCTAACAACAATTCTAGGCAAGTATTTCATGAAGAAAGAAATTAAAACTCAGGGCTAAAGATGTAGCTCAGTGGTAAGATTCTTGTCTTTCATGTGAAACTCTAGCTTCAATCCCTAGCACCACAAAAACAAAATAAAACAAAAACTCAATGACTGACCAAAGGCACAAATAACACACATGGGGTGGAGGAGGGATTTTGAATCCAGGCCTCTAGTTCAGAGCTCTTTTGGTCACATTGCTGTTCATATCCTTCCATTTCACACTGGCCTATCTCTATTTTGTGTTTTTTTCTCTCCCTCCTTCCTTTCTTCAGGAGATAGCCGTCTCTTGGACCTGTGGATTTCACTCTCAGTTGTCTAGACCATTCAGAAAGGTTACTGCCCTTTGGCTCCAGATTCTAAATTGACCTGCCAACACCAACACTGCTTGGTGGTAAGGGCCAAACAAATATGAGCAGAATCCAGCTCTATTGCTTTCTCTACACCCAAAGTGCCTTAATAAAATTAATTAGCATTGAGCTGAAAAAAAATCTCAACAATAACCTCCTGGCATTAGGATCAAATGCAATGAGGCACAAGCAATAAAAACTCCATTACTGCTCTTTTCCGAGAGGTTGTCACTGATCTTTGGGATGGAGAAGGAGGTTGAGGCTCACATTCCCCAGAATTCTTCCTGTTTCCTTCAGCCTGGCTAAGGGACCCTGAGTCTCATCTGGTGCATCAAATTGTACTTACAGGTGCAGGTGAGCTACATTTGCCCCAAGTTATGATTATATGTGGTTGAGTATGTGACTGCTAGTGACCTCGGGGTGGCATAAGCTTGATTTTAGCTGTAAGAAGTATCTAAAGGTAAAAATAGAGGCTAGAGAAGGCAACAGGCCATCAGAGATGGTAGTTACTGCTCTGCCAGGTAAGATTGTTGGTTGGTTGGAATGAGAGCAGACAATGTCAAGTCCATTTTTTATTTAGGAAAAAAAGTTTTGGTTTCAGTGAGTGGGCTGATTTAGGACAGACTGTCTAGTTCACCAGGCATCCAAATGGTCAGGCAAGAGGGTCCCAGTCATGAGCACCGCATAGGATGAGAAAGGAAATGTAGAAGTTTAGGGAGGTTGAATAACTCTTGGGTTGTTCCTCAAGGAAACCAGACCTGTTACAATGAGAAGAATTATAGATGGTATCACCTGCCAGGTCAAGGTAACTAATCTATGACTCTTCGTGATCAGAACTGGCTACGACGCTAAGCAAGGCTGTGAAAGTCATTACTGATTCCTCTGTTGCTCACCATGGGAGTAAAAGTCATCAACATTTTCTGATAACATCCTTTTTTCCAAAGATTGAGTTTTACTTTTGAATCCCCACTTTGTGCCAGGCCTTAAAGGGCTAAAAGGAGAGAGCATAAGTATGTATAAGTTTGCCCTTCAGCAAACCTTGGCCTGGTGGGATTGTAGAATTGTTGGGAAGCAACCTTCATAACCCTTTCCTCTGCTTGTTTTCCATGATATGGTGGAGTATTTGAGAGAGCATTCTACATATCATGGAGACCTCCTTACCCCATCCTCCATGTGATCTTCACCCATCTCTAGCTCAGTTCCCAAGGGCAGGATGAGTCCAAATCCTTTAATGTCCTCTCTGTAACAAATACCATATGGATTTTCCCATGTATCTGCACTGGTTCCAGAGACCTGGTTTCCCATAGATTCAGAAAAACATGACAAAACTGAGTTGTCCTTCCTTTAGGAGCAATGGAGGCAGACACTTTCAGAAGAATTATGGCTGGAATAGTAGACGCTATGTGAAATATCCCCCACAAGCTAATGTGTTAAACCTAGGATCCCAGCTGTTGGTGCTGTTTTGGAAGGTTCTGTAAACTTTAAGAGAAAGCAATTTACTGGAGGCAGGTCCTGGGAGGTATTTTTGTCTCTGACTCCTTCCTGTTTCCCTTTTCTCTGCTTCCTGGCTGCCCATGTTGTGAACTTCTCTGCTTCATCACGTGCTCTCTGCCTTAGGGGCCAGAACCCTCAGAAATCATGAACACAAATAAATAACTCCTCCTTGAAGTTGTCCGTCAGATATTTTGTCACAGCAATGAGAAAATACCTAACACAGAAGGTCTGCTGAGGTGGGAGACGATGCTGAGAATGGCAAAGGAACACCCTCAGAGAAAGCCTTCTTGTATGTGGCACTTGAAAAATAGGTACTTTGGCTCCAAAGTCATGGCAAAGAGATTCTCAGAAATGACAGGCAATATAAAGAGTGAGAAGGAAAAGCTCACAGCTGGCTAAGAGAGAAGGAGAGTGAATGGCGACTGCTTGAGAACACAGCTAAACCCATAAGATATTTTAAATCCAGACAACCTAATGGTTCCCCAAGTCTTGATTCTGCTGTGCTGAGGCCTTTGACTATGAATGAATTTTGGGAACAGTATTTCAAACAGTGCGAGAAAAGAGAGCGCCCTCACATATCTGCCTTTATGCCTGTCTCTGGATCCATTGAAGTCTTCCAGTCTTACCTGCATGGTTTTTCAAATAGCAACTTCCACTCTCTTTGTCATCATCCACCTACTACACTGTCACTATTGATTTCTGCAAAGTGGACCTTGAGTATGCCCTGGAATCCAAGGTCCCATGCAATCTACCACCATCCTTCTTCTTGCCTTTGCCTAATTGCCACCAGACTTTCTATTTCTTGGGCATTCCTTCATCAAAATTAATTACTCCAACAGCATGGCTTCATCAAATGGTTAGCCTAGAAAATTCCAAAGTTCTTTGGAGTTACTCATTTACATGCTTGTATTTGCTGTCGGCCATGGGCTCTTGGAATCTGTAGATGCTAATATTTCAATAATAACATCACACATCTACAAAGCAATTATTAGAGCACCTTGCACATAGTTTCTCTTCTAATGGTTTCTGGCCTCACATATTCTTTCCTAAACTATTTTATTTTTATTATTAATGTGTATGAGTGTATTGTCTTCATGTTTGTAAGTGCACCTGTGTTGTGCAATGCCCTCAGAGGTCAGAAGAAGATGTCAGATTTCCTGACTGTAGTTACAGATAGTTTTTAGTCACCATGTGAGTGCTGGGAATCGAACCCGGGTCTTCTGCAAGAGCAGTCAGTGCTCTGAACTACTGAGCCATCTCTCTAGTTCCACCCACATACTCTAAACACATCTGTATCACTGAGCTTTCTCTGACGCTGTCTTTTTACTTTTTTGAGATAGGGTTTTTCTTAGTTGCCAGGTTGGCCTTGAACTCGCTCAGTAGCTTAGGCTGGACTTAAACTTGTGATCCTCCTACCTTAGCCTCCTGAGTACGTGATGGGACTATGAGCCTGAGCCACCAGGCCTGGCTTCATTTAATCTTTAAAGTTAGATGATGTTAATAGAGACGGCAGCATAACTTCACTGTGTTCTTGACCCCGAAGCCACTACTGGTTCTCTGGAGCACCTGATGAACATGGATTGATCTCCAGCCCCATATTAACTCCTGGTCAATGTTCTCAGACTTAACTGGAAAGAAAAAGAAAAAGAAAAAGTAAGGGAGATGAGAAAGGAGAAACACACTCTGGAAAGATGAGCCTGTGGGAGCAAGGTAGGAAAACGATCTCAGAAAGAGTCAGGGACACAGGTGTGTTTGTTCAGTGTTCCTCTTGACCTGTTGGCTGAACTTGGAGGAGGTGGTCTCCAACAGTTGCCCCAGGGGTGCTGGGGAGGTCCTCCTTCCCTTCCCAAATGCCTCCCTCAGCTGCTTGATGGTGCCTGAAATTGTACCATTATAGTCTAATTCCTTCAGCTTTGGCTGCTAGTCCCCTGTTAAAATGCAAATACTCTGGGGAGAGGCAAGTTATTAAACTTTATTAGACTTTTATATCTTGTGGTGAATTTATTGATCAGACCCTTCTCCTTAGAAATGACTGGGATAAGAGAGAAAGATGGAGGCAGTTTAAATGTCCCAGGCTCTGGGGAATGAGGTCGCTTAGAAGGCCATGGGTGGAGGAACAGGGTCTTAGGAAGGATTGATGAGGGTTTGGGAGCTCAGAAAGGAGATATTTTCCATGTGTTTTAGTGTTTAGGGCTATAAGTGGTCAGTAGCATGTGGTTTAGATTGGTTGGGTTTGGGGTTACAGGCCCTAGCATTGTTAGGATCAAGTTTCTTAGTCAAGATGGGATTTTTAATTCACCATAGGAGCCGTCCTGGCCTGTGACTTGACAGTGTTGTGACCCCTTGAGCACTGTTCACAGAGGTTTTGCCTGCGATTGTGGGCCCTCTGACCTCTTCCAGTACAGTGTCCCTAGACCTGTTCCAGCTTCCTAAGTCCACTGGGTGATCTGAACAGTGATCCATCATACCTTGCTGCTTGCTTGTGGCACTTCTCCAGTTCCTTTGGCCCAGAGGTGACAACTAGGCTTGATTCTCTACCTTGTCACAGACACTCTCCTGAAACCCTCATCCGTGGTCCACCCACTGCCCAGACTGTGGCGAGGGATGGATTAGGGGAATCTTCTTTTAAGGGCACATCAGGGTTTTGAGGACAATATTATTTTATGTGTTTTCAAAACACTTTGTCCTGCCTTCAGATTTATGGGATGGCCTTTTCTACCTCAATAAAATATTTAAAACAAAAATAGGAGAGGAAGCCTGAGGTTGTCAGTCTCCATTTCTTTGGAGTCAGCTCACAAACAAATGCCCTCAACCTCATCCCTGCAGAGACCACAGGGCTCTTGGCTGCCACGAGATTCAAGAATTATGCAAGGTTTGGTTTATTTAATAAATGGAGTTTTTCGACCCGAGAAAGAGCAAAAAAAAAATGGTTGGATTCTATCACATGGAATGTTTTGTTTGTTGTTCGGTGATTCATTGTAGTATGTTTGTACCTTATTTTTGCAATCAAAATAGCACACAATAGCATTTTAAATGGAGTAGAATGTGATCCCTATACTTAGTACTGGCAATGAGACAGCAGTTCTGTGAGCAGGACTGGACAAATTGACAGGTGGCCTGGACTGTGAAGCAGCTTTGATCCCACAAGTTATGGAGCCTCAGGGGAATGCCACCCCTCTCAGGACCATAGGCTGCTCTTGTCATTCACCAACAACTGCTGATTGAATAGCTATCATCCATGGTATCAGACACCAGGTTCGTCTGAACAGCAAAACAAGTAGATTAAAGCAACTACTTCCTGATCCAAGATGCAATAGGAGAGCAGATCTCAGTAGCCTTGAAAACCTTGGATGCTCACTAACACAAAGAAAAATTGACAAAGATTTTTTCCTCATTCCTTAAAAAATTTTTTTTTTAAAAATATTTTATGTGTATGAGTGTTTTGCCTGCATGTATGTAAGTACACCACATACATGCAAGGTCTGTACAGATCAGAAGAGGGTGTTAAATTCTTTAGAGTTACAGATGGTTGTTAGCCATCACGTGGGAACTGAACCTGGATCCTCTGAAAGAACAGCAAGTACTCTCAACTGCTGTGCCATCTCTCCAACCTCACTCCTCACTTCCTAAAGATCTAATGACTTTTTCAAACATAAAGGCATAACAACCTACAGTGGGTGGCAGGTGGTAAGTCTTGCTTCTTCATTAAACACTGAGGTGGGGGTGCGAGAGCTTCTGAGTTCCTTATAATTCACCTGATAGAATCAAATAAATTTTACTTTCTAGTGCATTTTATTTTATTTCTGTAAAGGCAAATGGCTCTATTGAAGGAGTTGGTCTCAGGAAGACTGTGAGAAAAACCCAGATGGCTCCATCTAAGTTCATATTTAGACATCCTTTTCTCTCTTCTCTGCCTGCTTCTTCCTTAGAAAAGTTTGACTCAGCACCCTTGCAGGCACTCCTCTAGGAATTGGTCTAAGGACGTCTCTCCTTGAGAAGTATCTTAGTTACTTCTCCTGTTGCTGTGATAAAATACCCTGCCAAAAGCAACTGCAGGGAGAAAGTGTTTATTTTGGCTCATGGTTCCAAGGGTGCAGTCCATCATGGAGAGGAAACCCTGGAGGCAGGAACTTGAGATAGCTGGTCATGTTGTATCTGTAGTCAGGAATCAGAAAATTATGAATACTGGTCCACAACTGGCTTTCTCCTTTTTATGCAGTACAGGATTCAAGCCTAGGGAGTGGTGCCACCCAATTTTAGAGTAAGCCTTCCCACGTCAGTTATCCTAATCTTGTAAAATAATCCTTATACCCAGACACTATCCTAATCTAGATAGTTCCTCAAAGGAGTGCCTAAAGACTTATCTCCTAGGTGATTGTAGATTCTGTCAAGTTGACAATTAATACTAAGTATCACAAGAAGTTTGCCTGTAGGCTGATCCTCCTCATGCCAGGTTGTCATAAACTTGGTCCCCAAGAACTACTGGCCATATTGATTTTTATCATCTCAACTCTATAAGATGAAACTATCTTATTGCAAAGTTGATTGCCAAGTACCAGAATATCATCTCTGTTATGCATCTTCCAAACCTTTGTGGCAAGGGTCACTGACCCTGCCATTGCAGGTGAGAAGTGATTTCTGGGAAGTTCACACAGAAAAGAACAGAACTAAGATGTTCACTGTCTCACCCCCAAGTGTAACTACCACTGTTGTATTCCCAGCTCAGGGCAATAATATACTTCTTGATGCGTAGTTCCAGCAATTTGCTTACTTATACCAGCTTTTCATGCAGGAGGGTGCACTTTTCTAAATAAGCACACAGATAAACAAATGGATTGCTATGTTGTCACTGAACATATTTGATCTCTGGCTTCTGCATCATCCCACCTGGTTGCTTTTCTGCTCACCCACAGATGTCTATTTGGGAGAATGTGCTATTAATAAAGTAGAAAGTGTCTCCAGACACTGGGCTTGCTCAGTGTTTTGGGGTAGGAGTATGAGGGGAGATCCTGCCATTTAGATTGCCTAGATTGCAATTCTCTGAAATTGGCTGTTCCAGCACTGCTTTCAGACTCCTGGATGCCCTTTGGCTCTGCCTTGGGCTACCCACTTAAGAAAGCACTTTATCATGCCTCCTTGTGATTATATTTGTGCAAGAACTGGGCTCAAAGGTCCTTTCAAATTAAAAGGGTTTAAAAGATCTCTTTGAGCAGCAAGACACTGGGGGAATAGACATCAGCCTTGTGAGCTGTTGGTTCTCTTAATCTGGAGAAAGAGGTCGTGGCCAGGTTGGGGTAGACCCAGATGATCAGGACCTCATGTTACTTGAGACTTCTGATGGAAGCCACATCAGGGGTGATGGGCTTTCTAAGATAGGATGCTAGAGACATGAATAGCTGTTCTAAGAACTATCTTATCCCCCAACATAAACTGTATCATGGCACCAAGGACTCAGAAAATATCCTTGGCTATGTCACCTCAGAAAAATTAAAGAGGTTGATATTCTTCCACAATTTTTATTAAGAAATAGCAGAATAGAGTCCTAAAAATTGCTGGGAAATCAGAAGAGGATTGTAATAGGTGATTTGTTGACCACAATTCTTCACTCTTTGCCAGAGCCAGAGACTTGCCATGACCTTGTTATGGACAGAAAGTACCTCCCCACCCTTTGGCTGGGGAGCTCAGTCATGGGTCTTGCTTTGGCCAAGGGGAATGCTGGGAGATATAACAGGATCTTGAAATATGCTTGAGCAATGGAATCTGCCTTCTGCCACATCCATGACTGCATGCCCTGGTGAACCCAGGATTTGCAGAAGAGTGAGAAACATTTGGAACAGAGCCATCCCACTCATACAAAGTGACACAGAGTTACACATGAGCCTGAAAATTCATGAGTGAGATAAATGTTTATTGTTATTCACCAGTGATTGTTTTGAAAATAACACACAAAGCCCTACTTGTGGGACTATAAAATCTTCTTTCCACACACTTCTCTTTCATTCACAAAATTGATGTAGGCCGCTACTGCATGCTAGGCCCTGTGGAGACACAGAAGCTCTTGTTGCCCTCAGAAGTGTCAGTATCTGTATCAATTACTTTTCTCATTTATGAAACCAAATTATCTGACAAGAAGTAACTTAAGGAAGGAGGGGTGTATTCTGGCTTGAAATTTGAGGAGATACACTCCATGATGGTGGGGAAGGCATGGTATCAACAAGTGTGAGGAGGCTGGTCACATTGTACCCCCTGTCAGGAAGCAGAGTGAACAGGATGTGGGGCTGGGCTATAAAACCCCAAGATCCTACCCCAGCAACCCATTCTCTTCAGTGACACGCAACCTTTCATAGTCTCCCCAAACAGTATGACCAGTTGAGGACCAAATGCTCAAACACATGTGTCTATGGGGACATTTCATATTCTAATCAAAACACCTTTGAAAGGGTCAATGATGTGAACACCCCTGTTCAAGAAAGTGTCTCATCCCAGCTTCAACATGGTAATTGTTGCTTCCAACTGACCGTGTTAGGCAGCTAGATCTCTATGCCCTACCTTTTGTCCCTTTGTGTTTTAACATGTATGTGTATGCTGTTATTAAACAGCAATATAACTAAATACCTGCCTTAGGTTCACACCTCCTCCCTGACATACATTCTACACAGAATGACTGAAATCAGGGAAAACTCTTATTGCCAACCATGCCTTTTGTGCTGGATAGCTTTAGTGTCAACTTGACACACCTGGGTTGAGGGAGCCTCAATCGGGGAATTGCCTCTATTGGACTGGCCTGTGGCCATGTCTGAGGGGCATCTTCTTGATGAGTGATGTGGGAGGGCCCAGCCCACTGTGGGTGGTGCCACCCCTGGGCGGGTGGGCCTGTGTTGCATAAGAAAGCAGGCTGAGCAGGGGCCAAGGGAACAAGCCTGTAAGCAGCATTCCTCCATGGCCTGTGCTCTAGCTGCTGCCTCCAGGTTCCTGGCCTGAGTTCCTACCTTGGGCTCCCTGATGAACTGCGTGCGACCTGGGAGATGTAAGACAAGTAAACCCTTTCCTCCCCAAGTTGGTACTGGTCAGAGTGTTTTGTCACAGCAATGAAGAACAAACTAAGACACCTTTCATAGCAGGTTCTACATATGCTTTGAAGAGGAACTTTTGAAAAATGACCATCCCATTACTCAGTCACAGGGTGACAGAAGGGGCTGGGGTAGGTACTGCTCAAAGGCCATCTTCTTCCTCATCCACATCACCCCTTTGACCAGAGACAGTGTGGTTGACCACCATACTCAGCTTTGGAGTGAACCAGGCCTGGGGCTTACTCCATCTCTGTTGGTACTGAGGACTTCAGGCATGCTGTCTAAATTTCTCTTCTGTTTCTGTGTTTGTAATGGGGATAGAAATCCCTACCTCTGAGAGGTATTGTAAGGATTAGAGAAATAATATCAGGAAAGGCTGCCTTGTAAACCCCCTCCCAGTTCCTAATTTATGTGAAGAAGCTCTAATCCCCAGTACTTCAGAATGTGACAGTATGTGAGGCAGGGCCTTTAATGAACTAATTAATTTAAAGGGAGGTCCTTAGGATGGGTTCTAATCCAATATAACTGGTTATCTGGTATCCTTATGAGAGATTAGGACATACATATACATACAACACATACAGAGAGAGAGAGAGAGAGAGAGAGAGAGAGAGAGAGAGAGAGAGAGAGAGAGAATATGAAGACACAGAGAAAATGCCACTTGATTCCAAGGAAAAAGGCCTCAAAAGAAATCAACATTTCTGACACCTGGGTCTTGGAATTTTAGCCTCCAGAATGGTGAAAAGATAGATTTCTGTTGTTTTAGCCACCCAGCCTGTGGTACTTTGTTATGGCAGCCACAGTATATTAATCCAGTGTCTGAAGCTCCTGGCACAGAACCAAGAGCAATCGCAGAAGTTACAAGAGCTCACTAGCCCCCCTCTCCACCCCCCCTTCCCACCTTGTGCATTTCTCTCCTCTCCCTCTCCCCTCCTCATTTCTTCCCCCCTCATTCCCTCGCTTCACCTTAACTGCACAGATGTCCAGTCTCTCAGCATGAGCCAGGAGACCTGCAGTTGGGAAGCATTCTAAGGGGCACTTATGCCTATATAAAAAGGAAAAGAAATACTCTGGCATTTTCCCTGGGCTGACAGAAGTCACAGAAGAATAACAATCAGGTGAGGTACTGAGCTGTTCCTGGGTAAGCACCTCTTTTAGGATTATAGGGTTTAACTGAATTGGAATGGAGGAGAACGCAGGCTTTGGAGTTGTAAATTTCTCACTGCATATGAAAAACAGGAACTACTACATGTGTGAGCAGGCTGTGAATCTGTCCTTTGTTCTGTGCTTTCAGGGCTAGAAGTCTGGCTTCTAGAGCCTTTGACTTATAGTCCTCCACATCTGTCTCCCTACATCCAGAGGCAGGGAAGGGCTAGCAAGAGGGATGCAAGATGCCCAGGGGGAGATGCCCAGTTCTATTCCGCAGCTCCTCCCAGAGGGAGTTAGAACAGTCCTTGGCAATCGACTTCCCTTCCAGAAAAGACACTTTCCTCCACCAGAAAAATGAGTGTAATCAGACTGGCTGGCAAGAGCGTTTTGAGATTTCCTGGATGAGAGACTCTGTGTAAACCGAGGGCACTGTTGTTTTCGTACCTGGTTGCTGGGCCAAGAGAGAAGGGAAATGGGAAGGTGAAGCTAGAATGACTCCTTGGCAGTCTCTGGGCCTCTCAATCACGCCTGATGCTGGGCAAGCGCAGCACACAACAGCCACAGAAGCACTATGGGGCAAGCCAGCCTGGCAGTGTAGAGGGAGAAGGATGCCAGCGCTAAGAGGGAGCTAGAGGGTCACCTGGCTGAGCCCTTTGCATTTCTGATGCTGTTTCTTTGTCTTTGCAGTGAGCCTTTGGGCCCTCCTTTCACTGATGCTCAGATTATAGAGTTGCCAGAATTCCTCCTTAGTAGGTACCAAGGGAGTCCAGGTGAGAGGGCAGGAGAAGGGCAGGCTCCTAATCTGGGATCAACAACTAGCAGCTTGTCCCCATTGTATGTTCTGGTGTCTCCCAGACTGCTTTAAGCAGAAAGCAGTGGCCATCTTGCAAACATTCTGGGGGTGCTCCCATACAACTGCAGGACCAGGATTCCTTTGACAGCCTCTCCAACCTTTCCAAGTGATCTGATGCAGCCCCGGATGCTATTAAGAGAATGAGTGAATGTGGAGTTCAACTAGAGTGTGCCTCTCCGTGGGGTACAAAGGAGTCCAGGGCCCCAATCCTTTCTTTCTTGCCTCGTTTTTGTCCTTGACAAAAGAACAGCAGATTTGAGATGGGAAAAAAATCTTACTGTTCTAAGGGACTCCCTGGATGATACAAAAGAATCCTCCATCTCTGCTTATGAGGAGATTTGAACTCCACAGCAGGAGACCATGATCACTAATATTCAGGAGGAAGGAGTCATAAAGTCAAGTGCCTATAGTATTCAACAGGAATGCTAGAGGAAGGCAGACTAGCCTCATTATACCACCTATCCCTGCCGCCGGAAGCTTCCGACAGAAGAACATGTGTACGTGCTAGGGAGTGCCACACACATGGGCATTCCTGTGTATAAATATGTGCACATATACCATTCAGGTAACAGTCGATTGTACAGTTGTAGCTGAGATCTTCCAAGAGCTGCACTACTCACGAAGGTGATTCCCACAGTGGCAGCATCTCAAGCATTTTCTTTTCCTGGGGCCAACCACCTTCTCAGGACCAAGGAGAGTCATGGAATTACATGCTCATTTCATGGCTCCAGATGTCATAGGAGACTATGTCACAATGAAAGTTAAAGATTTACCAGTCTTCAGTCCCGAATCACTCAACCTCATCATTCACGTGACAGTTATCATTTCAATGAAACTGCCATGGCCACTGGGCCTGGGGTTTCTGGCCTCCTGCATAACAGAACACATTTGGTTCACTTTGTGGCCATCATCGTCCCTCTCATTGGAGTTGGGAAATGACAGTCCCTAACTGCTATTTTCTTCTCATTTGAGAGCTTGGCATCTGTTCTCCAGTGGCCCACTCTTCTCTAGAAAAATCTGGAAAGAAATGCTGGCAGTAGAGGTTAAAGGATGCTGCAGGAGGCAGGTCTCCTAGCCTGGGGCATAGTAAGGCAAGGCTGAATTCCTTGCTCTTCTGGGTTATGTTCTGTTAAAAGCCAATCCCAGGTTCCATCCATCAACAATGAAATCTCTGTTCTTTGTAGCTCATACTCCATCTGCAGGCAGGTATAACTCCTGCTGGCTGATGTGGCATACCAGCTTCTCATTGAATATAGACAACCTCAGATTCTCTTCCCTTCCCCACCTCCTGGGATTTCCTAGATAGAAAAATCACCATTCTATATTAATGACAATAGATACATGACCCCTAAGGCAAACATTAGGAGAATAATCTCCAGGGAAGAGAGGACAAATAGCCATTTAGCTTTGGCTCTGACCCTGGTCTTGACCTTGGAATATTCCATTGATGATGATGTCATACCTTTGTTACCTCTGCTGGAACTAGGGGGTGGGGTTCAAGCAGTACTTCCCTTTAGCTATGCTAGGACTCCTTACTTTATTGCAGTTATACCTAGGCTAGGCATAAACATTCATACAAGATTTTGCCAAAGGGTACAGGAAAATAAAAGGGAGATGTTCCTAGAAAAGCAGTGTGGATTCAGACAGTTTGGTTTACAAGGGACAGTCGAATGTTGGGATGTAACACTTTCTCATTACACAAGAAACTTGGAGAAAAAAAGTGCCCCAGGTACTTCTCACCTTTAAATAGGCTGTTCATCTTTTCTCTGCTTCTATCCTAGATGAAAACACCCCCAAAAAATAAACCTCCTAAGCTATTTCCTCACATCCTACCTACACATAAACTGTGAGCAGTTGGGGGAAAGGGACTTGGGATCTTCCTTAGAGAGCTTTGCACATTCACTGTTCATCAGTCATCAGTCACCTGAGAGCTTGTTGTAAACAGATTCCTGGGCACAGACCCAGGCATTTGACCCCATATGCCTTGGAAGGGCGCAGAGAATATTTGTCATCCTTTGTTTTGTTTTCTATTTATTCTTTTATGGTTTCATACATGACTACAATATTTTTTGATCATATCTACCTTGACTTCCTCCCTCTAATTCCTCCCAGACCCCCGGTCGCCCTCCTAAATTCATTATTTCTTCTTATCTTCTTCCTCTTCCTCCTCCCCTCCCCGTCTTCTTCCTCCTTGTCCTTCTCCTCTTCCTCCTCCTCACTGCATACAGTTAGTGCTGCCGGTTTGCACATGGTTCCAGGGTGTTGAAACATGAGTAACCAACCACAGGTCACGCTGCTGAAGGAAACTGACTCTGCTTTCCCCAGTGACCATTACTGCCA
Organism: Nannospalax galili; assembly: GCF_000622305.1. Lineage (NCBI taxonomy): Eukaryota > Metazoa > Chordata > Mammalia > Rodentia > Spalacidae > Nannospalax > Nannospalax galili. The sequence goes on from NW_008330588.1 coordinate 1,444,953, forward strand.
ATAGCTTTGGCTAGGGGTAGGGCATTGTGAACTCCTCCTTTTTCCCTGCCCAGAGTATTGATTGGCTTCATCTTGTGCAGGTCTTGTGCAAGCAATAACAGCTGCTGTGAGTTCACGAGTACAGCAACCCTCCTGTTGTGTCCAGAGGGTATGTCTTACAACAATCTCCCACCACCTCTGGCTCTTCCAATCCTTCTGCCCCCTCTTCTCCAATGTTCCCTCAGCCTTGTGAGGGTTGTGATATAGACGTCCTGTTTAGGCCTGAGTACTCCGTAATCTCTTAGTCTCTTCATTTTGACTAGTTGTGAGTGCTTTGTGATTAATATAGAGGGTGTTGTTTTTAATAAGCCCCTGAGATGATTGCACCCTCTTGACATTTCCAACATAAGGAAAACAAGACCCTAGATGGGACTTGTTCAGACTATATAGATGTGAACAAGAAAGTTGTTTTGTTGTTTCTTTCTCCACCTATTTCAATCTGGCACCTTATTGACAAATCTTGGCTTTGTCTTTTGCGTGCTGTCTGTATGCATACATAGATGCTCAGTAAAGGCATAGCAGCTTGACGAATGCTATGCCTGATTGCTTTGGCCATAGGAGGAGGAATGTTGCAGCAAGTACCGAGGCATAGGGGGAGGTATATCTCTGTTCATTAATTCCAGCAAACTCGGTTTGCTCCTCCTGTTCACCCCTATTCCTGCCAGCCACCTTGAAGAGTACTCTTCCCCTTTAATTCTGCCTCATGGTCATCCACCAGTCCTTAGCCACCCTGCCATGTCTTACTACATCTTGGTCCTGTGTCTTGCTCTTCATCACTCTTAGAGACCTTCATTTGTCTAGAATATAATCTTGGAGTCTCTTGGTGCCCCCCTGAGCCTCCATATATGTTCTTTCTCCCGCTTTGTCTGGTCTGGCTCTTTTGCACACCATTCCATATTACCTATCTCTCTCTTGAGTGTTGAATCTCAGACCTAAATGAGACCTGAGCAGAAGACTGAGACGGTGGAAGGAGTCATTGCCCCACAGACCTGGGAGAACCTGTCTGATGACACTATAGAACAGTGGCTTTTCTGTCTGTACTCTCCCATATTAGCGATTCTCCTCTTTAATTTTGCCGTGGTATTTGTAGATATGACCTACTTTATTCCCTCCTCTCTCATCTTTCCTCAACTCTATTTACAAATCCGTCATCATCCTTCACACTTTTTCTCTCGATGATATAAATTTCAGATCCAAACCATCCATGGGGGAGAAGAAATTATTTTTCCTAAGGATTCTGGCTATGTTTCCTCAGACTCTTTCCCATGCTTGCGTGGAGACACCTTTGGCTCTGTGTTCATTAGGAGATTTTGTTCCATTTATCTCTCTGTGTTGGGTTCTTTGTCACTGTCAAATCTTACCTGTAGCCCTCAGCATAAGGCATTTAGGTCTCTCCCTTAATGTAACCCTTCTGTTCTTACCACCCCCAGGTAGTTCAGGAGGGGACTGTGAAAGCTGGTTCTGGGCCAATGCTCCTTGGAACAGAGAGGCTCACTGCATAGCTGATATGCATAAGGAATCAATGGCAAAGGCCAATTGTCACCAAGAGATGTATCCAAGCAACCTTGGTGCTAAGCAACAGATCGGAACTCATAGAGTCATGGCCCACTCCAAAGCCACCTATAGAGAACTTGGCCTTGACTAGAGGGAAGGTTTGATTTGAACGGAGGAAAGGCTAGAGGAGAGAAGATGGAATAGGGTCAGGGAGATGGAAAAATGTTGTAGAAAAGGGAGGGAGAGAATGAGAGATGAGAGTAAACAGAAGATGGCTGACTTCAAACCACGTCGAATGCCGTTTCTGTCTGTCATTAAAGCCAATATCTAAAGAACAGCCCGAGGCTCATGTTTTTAGAACAAATGTCAAGAGTTAAGCTTTTTAAAAACTTTTTTTGAACATGTTATTTGGTTGGTGAGTGCATCTTCCAGGATGTCAAAATGTTCTGTTTCAAAAACCTTCAAGGCCTGGATTACCCAAGGTCCAAAAGTAACCCTCACTTGCTGGCTAATGCCTACAGAACTGACCTGCAGCACAGAAGGATGGGTTTCTGCAAGAAGAGGCCAGGCACTGTGACAAGACATGGAAGTGGAGTGCAGGCGGAAGAGTGAGGTCAGGTTGACTGGTTCAACCTGGTGATGGGATGCAATAAACTCCCTACCTACTTTCTAGTCTCCTCCGTGTGTTCTTAAGAGAGCTGTTTACAAAGTCCCTTCTCATGATGAGACTGCCATGATGTTCAGATGGTGGAGACAAGCCTGACTTGAGTGGCACAGATCAGGAGAAAGAGCCTGTGGGTGTATTATGATCAGATCGGACATGCACAAGTGACAGGACTGAAAGCTTGAGGTATTGAATGCCAAGCAGCATCTGCTGTAAAAGGCTCTAGAGTGGTCCTCAGGAGTCTCCCTCACCCACATCTCTGTCTGCATGTCTCATGTTCCCTCCATGCAAAACTCCATTCCACCCCCTGCTGGTGACTATGAGCAGCGTGGCCGGGATCTTACAGGCACACTCTCATGGCCTGCTTCAGCTCACAGCTGGATGATTATATAGCATCCTAAAGGCCCTGAATTTGGTCCTTAAGAGCTGTCATTTCCTTTTCCTCAGCCAATTTGTCTGCATCAGTAGTTGTGGGCCGTCAGAATCTTTCAGACTCACAGGGAGGTGTCTGAGCCCAGAAAACACTTAGCATATGGCTAGCAGGGTACATGCTTATGAGCTGTGTGCCTCATTCCTGATTGAGATCTATCATCACCAGCCAAGTCTTGAACTCTGCAATTTACAAATCTCGGGCTTTTGTGTTTGTATCCTCCCCAGAGTGATTCCCAGGCCCAGCTTTGCCTGGAAAGGACCAGGTGTGTTTGGTCTGGGGCTGATGAGATGTCTCTTTCGGTTTGGCTTTAAAAAGACAGACAAGAAAAACACAGGGGAGAAGCCCATTGTAGTGCCAGAGATAATGCATTCTAGGTGTGGGCATATATCTGTATGGATGTGATAGAGAAATGATTCAAAGGTATGCAGGTATCTGGGGATTTAAACAGAGAGAGGGAGGCAGAGGGGGGGGGGGTGGGGGGGGGGGAGGGGAAGGGGGAGAGGAGGGAAAAGGGGAAAGAGAGAGAGAGGGAGAGAAAAATATACATTTCGAAATAGATTATGCTACTTGAAATCCACTCAACCAAATGAAATTCATCTTTCATCTTCAATAAACCCTGATATTTCAGTGTAGTGAATTTGTTGTTGACCAATAACTGAACCCTCTTTGTATGTTGTAGTATTCGAATCCCCATTTTCTAACATAGGAACTGCCTGCAATTACATACTGATTTTCCTGTAGCACATCATTTTAAAAGCCTATTTTATAACCACTGTCCTAGACCATCAGCTAGAGCGGAAATGCATGTTTCTGTGCCATTAATCAGACACACTATTCATTGTGTATTGTCTGAATTGGCTACTGAGGGGTAATGAATCTGAGGAGCCTGTGCTTGGTAGAGAGTGAAGAAATAGCAGGCGCTGTGGCAGCTGCGTGTATACCTAAGAGGAAAAGTGGCATTTGGGACTTGTGTTTACTTTCCAGAGAAAACTGAGGGAAAATTCATGGATCTAGTGCCCAGGGGTGAGAGAAAGGGGGCTTCCTCAGGACTAGCTGTGTCTTGTGATTTGAAGTTGTGTTATTTACTTTGGAGCTATTGCCTCTGGTTTCTGGACGGCTTAGAGGTTTTTTTAGGCAACGTTCAGTTAATTTTTGGTAAATCATTCTTCCATTAAACCAAACAAAGTTATCTCTTTTGTTCACAATTAAGATAACTGATGCAGAAATTGGTATTAAGAATGATCAAAGATGGCAACTTCTTAGGGAGATGGATAGTGTCTTGGATTTGGTTATCTGGCCTTATTAATTGTGAAGGCAGTAAGTATACAGTTTCTATTTCAGGATGGAATTCTGGCAGTGACTTTCAGTGGCATTTCCTGTCAAATTATCAACTATGGTAATCTAATAATGCATCTATTAAAGGAGATTCAAGGAATCCAGTTACATGGGACAGTAGTAATGATAAGGAAATAAATCACTGTTGAGTGAGCAACGTTCTTCACATAATATTTCCAAATAAAATAGATGAAGTAATGCATTTCTAAGCTTAGCATACAGACTAAAAAACAGAAACTTCCTCAGACTGTGCTAAAAGACTCGAGTTTCTTCTATGTTTATGTCGAAACAATCAAAATCTTGCTCAGAATTTAATCCTGTCAGCATCAAGCATTCACAGCTTCTTTACATCTCTAATGAATCTGAGGAGCCTGTGCTTGGTGGAGAGTAAAGAAATCTCTAAGATGAAAGCTAAGGCATTTATTGCCATAAAAAAGAAAAGTGATACCGAAAAACTTGGAGTGGGATGTATAAAAATGTTCAGATAAAGTACTCTGAACCCTCAACTTCCTCTAAACATTTTTGTGTATGGTGTACTCATATGCATGTATATATAGCACATGCATGTGTGTGGGCATGTATGTGTGTAGGCCAGAGGCCAACACTGGGTGTGTTCTGTGATCACTATTCACCTTATATTTTAGGACAGAGTTTCTCACTGAGCTTGGAGCTCAGCACCTCAGTAAGACTGGCTGGCCAGTGAGCTTAACTAAGGATGCCGCTGTCTCCATCTCCCCAGCGCTGGGATTGCAGGCACATGCCTCCATGCCTGGCTTTTTACATAGCTTCTAGAGATCCCAATTCAGCTACTTAAGCTTGCTCAGCAAGCATTTTAACAACTGGACCATGCATGGTCCTAGCATAAAGCATCCTTTAACAGTCAAATGTCTCCTTTCGTTCTTGTCTGATTACTATGAGCCTACCTTAATTAAACACCATGTAATGAGTTAATTGCTTTTCTTTTTTAACCTTTGAAAAAGAAGTCAGTTCATCTAATTCTCCTATCCCTTTTATAGTAATCTCAATATCAGGAGCCACTAGCCAGCCTTGCCCAAGGAATCATGAAATACATTATGTTAAAAAGAATCCTGTTTTTCATAATAATAAACGATGCCATATGCCCACATAAATTGCAAGATGCCACTACCAACTTTTTTCCAGAAAGTGGTCTTTCCTACTTGAGATGGAGTATTGCATCCCCAAATAACTCAGTGTTTGGCCATGCAAACATCATCATTTTTGTCCACTGCATTGATGACACAAAGCTGACTGAGCTTAAGAGATTAAAGGACACATGTAAGAGAGTAAAGGATGCACGTAACCCAGAAATACGCATGTATGTAGAATAAAGAAAGCAAATGAGGTGATAAAACAGGACTTTCCCATCTCAGTCAGAGACGAATGCATTCGATGGATTGTGCATATATGATTTGGCTTATCTCTGTACTCTTGTAACTTACCTAGTAAAGGCTCCTTCCTAGGTAGCTGCTGGTTCCAAGAAAATACAGAGACAGGCAGGAGAGACCCAAAACTAATATTCAGTTGGGGGTCAAGGTTAGACCCTGGACTCTGATCCTAAAGTGTGCGTGGCTGGCTTACCTGCTTTGTGTATATTAATCTACCTTTCAGGTACTCTATGATTTGGCATTATTGTAGCAATCATTGAGTAATAACATGACTCATATTTTATCCAGTGTATAAAAAGTATTTGGAGAAGGCAACAGTAGATTTTGACAAGCTTGATCAGACTGTAATTCCCAGATGCTGTTTCTATGTTGAAGCACATTAATACAAACTCTGTACCTGGTGGGCTCATATATATCCCTCAGAAATGCTTCTCCTTTATTTTGATAAAAACACCACAAAACTTAAAAGTTTGATTTCACTTAGGAGGGATAACAATAGACCATATGGTTTTTCAGGGTTATGATAACTCTGGATCAATGTAATAATTTTTACATTGATTAATTATTGTCTTTCTCACTGAATATCATTTTGAGCCACTACACTGATGACGTCAAGCTGATAGAACTTAAGAAATTAAGAAAGCATATAACCTAGAAAGACACATATATATCAGAGTGAAGGGAACAAATTACAAAGTAATGATGCAGGGAATTTCCATGTCAATCAGAGACATGTGAAGCATTTCTCCAATACAGAGAACAACTTCTGTTTGCTTCCCCTATCTTTAAGAGGGATGAACAACACTTAGAAGGCATCCATGGATTTGGGAGATAACATATAAGTTACTTAAATAAACTTCTCATTCATATGTTGGTTGACAATCTTAGATGATATCCAAGGTTATCAACTTTGAGTTACAGTATAAGCAGCATTGTCATCTAGTTGTTATAACTCTGAAGATACAGGAAGATTAAAGTGTCAGAGATACAGTAAGATGCTTTAAGAACTCCACAGAAAACCCTGAGAGCAAAATCTCAAAGTTAAGACCAAGGATCTTGGAACAATGCCATATTTTTTTCAACAAACAATTTCCTCACGGCTTGGGAGACTTGTTGGCTTGCTGAAACAGACTATGGGACACTTAGTAACATATTGACAACCAACTAGGTCTTATGTAATCCATCAAATCATGCATATTAGTATGACTACATAGCTCCAGAATTAAGAAGAGGTAGAATGTAAGAGATCTTGACACATTTCTACATCTATCTCTTGAATAAAAATTCTACCTGTTGCAAAAAATAAGCTTTTTTGATGAGGGGAGTTACACTTGTTTGTAAATATAAGGATACATATTTACCATATAATAAGAAATTATGTTTGTCTAGGGACGTAACAGATGGAAGTTTTTCTCTAGAATCTATGACTTCCCGGGTCATTTATACTTGACTGTGTTTATAGTACTATGTGTGAGTTTCCTCCCACTGAGCAGGCTTTAAGTTCAATTAGATATCTGTTTATTACCCCCAAGATAAAAGTGCACCAATAAAGACAGTTTGCCGTGCTGGTCATTTTTGTGGTTATTAAAGGTTTACAGCTGGATTGGATCGCTGATTGGTTTTACTCCCTTAGCTGCTTACATAGTGTCCCTCTGATACTATGATGGCTAGTCTTCAAGGAGGAAGCTTCCAGGTCAGTTCCAGCTCCATTGCTCCAAGTCCTGTATCTGAAGAATATCCTGTCTTCAGCAATGGGGTCTTTTATCTTCAAGTTCTGGGAGATAATCAAGGGCTGTGGCAATAGCCTGTGTTATTTTGTAAGTCTCTTGGACTGTACTGACCAACAACTCAAAGGGAAGTTTCTCCTATCTGGCAGAGAGAGAGAGAGAGAGAGAGAGAGAGAGAGAGAGAGAGAGAGAGAGACAGAGAGAGAGAATATGTATTTTTTGTAGGCTTTTGAACTAACATATATCCCTCTGAATTTTATATCACCTAAGCATTATTATCTCTCTCTCCCCTGTATAGCCCTCCCCCTCCCTCCCCAGTTAAAGCACCCTCATTTTCCCCATTTACCCTTTAATAACACCTGACTCCTACTATTCCCCCTTTCTCGAGGTTCTTCTTTCCCTTAACTCCCGTGGTTCCTTTCCATTTTTCTGGCTCCTGCAGTTACATCAGGATATACGCTCGCATATAAGGATTTGGTGCTAAGATCCACAAATGAGAGAGAACATATGTCACTTGTTTTTCTGAGTCTGTGTTACTTCACTTAGTATAAGTTTCTAGTTCCATCCATTTACCTGCAAATTTCATGATTTTGACTTTTTTTTTTTTTTTTTTAACCACTGAGTAGTACGCCATTGCGTGAATGTACCACATTTCCATGATCTTTTCATCAGCTGAGGGGCATTTAGGTTGTTTCCATTTCTTAACTATTATGAAAAAAAAACAAAACCCAGCAACAAATATGGCTGTGCAAGCATCTCTGTAGTAGAATGAGTCTTCTGGGCATATGCTAAGGAGTGGTATAACCAGATCATATAATGGATTTGCTTTTAGTTTTTAAAGAGTTCTCTACACTGATTTCCAAAGTGGTTACACCAGTTTGCAATTCCACCAGCAGAGAATGAAGGTTCTGTTTTCCCCACACTCTCACCAGCATTTGGTGTCATTTGTTCTCTTGACCTTAGCCATTCTGACTGGGGTAAGATGAAATCTTAAGGTAGTCTTGATTTGCATTTCCCTAATTAATAATGATGTTGAACACTTTTAAAAGTGTTTCTTAGCCATTTTTATTTTTATTTCTTCTTTCTTCTCTGTTCAGATCCACAGCCCAGATCCATAGTCCAGATCCATAGCCCATTTTGTAACTGGGTCATTTTTTTTTTGAGTTCTTCATATATTCTGGGTATAAATCACCTGCCAGATATGTAGCTGGTGAAGACAATTTTTCCCACTCTGTGGGATTCCTCTTCACATTATTGGTTGTTTCCTTTGCTGCACAGAAGTTTTTTAGAATAATTAGGTCTTACTTGGCATTTGTTGACCTCAATTCCTGAGTAACTGATATCCAACTTAGAAAGTCTTGTAGGAGACTATTACAGAGTTCCACAATGGTCAAACACAGAGAATAAGTGTCTATGAGATGCCCAGACCTAAGACACACAACCGCAATGCAACCACTACACCTAAGTCTTAGAGAGCATAGCGGAACAGGGGGTAGAGAGAATATTAACATATCTCTCAACTCTTACCAGTGAGGCTTCTTCATACAACAGGTGATAATTAACACAGAAAGCCCCAACTGGACAAAATGTACAGACTAAGGGACTATAGAGTATATGTCCCTGGGTAGGATTCCTATATTAAAACTCTGCCACCCAGGGCTGAGAGACCATTGCAGATGAGGGGGAGAAAGACTGTAGGAGCTGGAGGTGGTAGATGACCACAAGGAATCAGTTTTCCAGGCAGCTGGGAATTTGTTCATATGAACTTATAGCAATGGTGACAGAATGTATAAAACCTGTGTAAGCTCAAAACAGAATACAACAGTATAAAAGTGGGGAAACGGGTAAGAAGCCCCAACCTTAGTTGAGGAATTATTGGCAACTGATCACTTCTTGATGAAGTAGAGTTGGTGTTCTTTAAGGGAGTGATACTTAATAGGTTGACCAGGTGCCAGTGGATAGACTCATACCCAGAGACATTTGGAGACATGAACTTGATAGGCCTTAACATCTATGATAGACTACATGAAATCTAGTGAGGGGCTATGTGAGGGGCAAGATGGGGGGGGGCATCTAAATATGATCAAGATGTATTGAATGAAATGCACAGAAATTCAATAAAAATTTAAAAAACAATTATATTTATATTTTCTGTGTATCTACTGTTGCCAGACTGTCACCCTGTCCATGCCTAAAGTTGTAGTCTCCTGATCATTTAACTGAAGAGAGAAAAAAAATGAGTTTGCTCACATTTCCCTTCAAAAGTTATTCCAATGTAATGATGAAATCCTAATCAGATTGGCTCTTATATGCAATGGCCAAGTGAGACTCTCCAAAATCTTGACCTCATGGCTAGAGGAATAGGAGGAGGGCTTGCAGTGGTCATTCCAAAGTACACAGTACCAATAGAGCAAGAAGTTCTGACCCTAAGTGGCAATATTCAAGTAACGCAACAAGTCCTGATTGAGTATATATTATGTGTTAATCAGACTCAAATAGGGATAGAGACTAGATGTCCTAAGGTTTCCTCAAAGTGCTGAGTGTCCCCACACTGCAGCTATAGTCTCAGCAAGTCTGTCTCCAGCACAGGCTGCCTTGCCAAAAGTAACATCAAATTTGGTTGTGGGTGAAAGTAAAGATTTCTATTGTTTAGAGGAAATGGGGAAGGGAAATACAGTGATAGTGTTCTAGTTTGCTTTCAATAGCTGTGACAAAACATTTTGACCAATACTATATTGGGGAGGAAAGGTTGTCTTACATCTCCTGGGTCACAGTTCATCAGTGAGGGAGCCCAAGGTAGGAACTCAGGGCAGGAACCTGGAGGCAGGAGCTGAAGCACAGGCCATAGAGAAACGCTGCTTACTGACTTGTTTCTTTGGTTTGTGCCCAACTTGCTTTCTTATACAACTCAGGGCCACCTGCCCAGGGGTAGCACCACCCACTGTGGGCTGGGACCTCCCACATCACTCAACAACCAAGAAGATGCCCTACAGACATGGCCACAGGCCAGTCCAATAGAGGCAATTCTCCAGTTGAGGCTCCCTCAACCCATGACAATTAAAGCTATCCAGCTTTAGTTGACAACTACAGCTATCCAGCACAGATAGTAACTACTGCATAGAAGAAATTGCCATGCCTTTTGGCTCTACAAGCCCTATTCCTGTTCTGTAGGTTTGTCTTACACTGGAGATTGGATCACACAGTGGTTCTAAGAAAAGGACATAACCAAGCTATATGATTTAATTCAATTCAACAGACATTTGAAATTAAAACCCACTCATTTCTTCAGGGGACTTGAGACTGGTTAGTACACAAGACAGTGGACAAACTGGGTTGTGTATGATTAAGAGGAAGACAAAAATTCAGAAATGAAAAATATACAGTATGTTTAAATCTTTATATGTGCATGCATTTACACATCCACACACTTTTATCTAGAGAGAATTTAAGGTGGCTCTATAAACATACATACAAAAGGATGAAATAAAATGTAAAGTATTCAAATGAGGAAGGTGGGAGAAAGGAATCTCAGAATAAAAATGTCTCAGTGTTTAACGCACATGATGCATGTTATGTATTTGTTAGAGGCAGAAATAAAATTGACTCTAAACTATCCGGCATCTTACCAAAGGTGGAAAACAACTGTATTTTAAAACAAAATATATGAGTAGGCTTGGGGAATAGAAACTAATATTTATTCAACAGTGATTTCATTTAATCCCAATATAGCTTACAGGAAAAATGTTGATTCTAATTTCAGAAATTATGAAAGTATGTATTGAGAATTTTTTATATTTATTAATTTATTATTTTTATTTTATGTGTATGAATGTATTGCCTGAGTGTATGTAAGAGCACCTGTGTCATACAACGCCCAAGGAGGTCAGAAGAGGGAGTCAGATCCCTTGGAACTGGAGTTACAAATGGTTGTTAGCTGTCTTGTGGGTGCTGGGAACAAAACCTTGGTCTCTGCAAGAACAGCCAGCGCTCTTAACTGCTGAGCTGTCTCTCCAGCCCCAAGAGAATTTTAAGCTATACTTTTTAAAATGCTTTCACAGCTATCAAGTCTAAATCTAAGTCTCTTACACCAATGATCACGTTGCTTCCATTTCAGCACACTGCCTTTAAGCTTTATCTGGGAGAGCTCAGGCTTGAAAAAGCAAGCATACACCATTTGTTGGTCAGAGCAAGGCATTCCATCCTGTTTCTCCGGGTAGATCTCTTCCAATACTCGGGACTGGATGTACTCAGCAATCTTGCGCTTTTGTTCACACCCCCTGTCAAACCATTTCACCTTCATATAGCAATCAGAAGGTTGAAAAAGGTGTTATTTCGGGTACTTCTCAACAGCTTGTAGCCATATTGTTGGAGGGAAGGAAAGAAAATAGATGGGCAAACCCAAGACATTTCTACACAAAGTTTAAGGTAAGCCAAAATATATTTTTTAAGATAAATACTAAAGGGGTATATGGCAAATTGTTGTTTTTTTTTCTCTTCTAAAGATGTCAAGAAGAGGTTTTCTGTTCAATTTCCTCATAATTACTAGTCTCCCTGGCAGTGAATTACCCTATATTAATTAACTTTATTTATTGCTGTTGGCAGAGTGTTTATACAGTAAATCAAGCAATAACAACCTCCGGTATTACACTCAGAAGAGAGGTAACAAGATGCCAAACAGATTAACGTTCTGCTTTGTGTTCCACCCAGTGTTTCTCTTTTCAGGGCTTTGACCTCTGAGCTATTACTAATATGGGAATTTGGCTGGCATAGGTGGAGCGTTGAGGTCTCTTCAAGGGGAAAGGCATGGGCCCAGCAGCTGCGAAGTGCAAAGGTCTCAATGGGAAATCTGATCTCTTTAATTACATCTCTAGGGATAAAACACATGGTGCTCCATCTTGGACAGGGACTGGGCATGACATTGGCTGCTCTATTTTGCTTACAACTGTCAATCCTCATATCATAAATTAGCAGCTATGGTAGGAATGTCTTCCTATTTCTAATGGCTCAAATTGCTAATAGTAATAAAAATTAGGATTCCAGAAATCCTTAGCTGGATTTCTTTAAAAAAACAAAAACAAAAACAAAAAAACAACAACAAAACTATTGACTAACTGGGCCTGCTGGAGGCAGATGTGACTTTAAGAAGGAAAAAATAAATCACTCATCATCGGGAAAGGTGTCCTGCAGCTGTATGCAAGTGGTCTTTGTGGCCATATCCTAATTCAGTAATGTCCCCAAGTCATCCAGTGAGGTCCTCAGCGTTCTTCAATCTGTGTAAATGTCCATGGCTTTACTCTTTACTCTTGGCACTAACACATTAGTCCACAGCCAAGTATCATGTAGAATCTTTTTATCTATTGAAACCTGCATCACCTTGTTTTTAAAAAAGTCTCATTGTCTCTTTCCTTTTCTTTCTGGCGTATCTTGACCAAATTATCTACAGCAGTATCCTTGTTATGCTGCCAAATGTCCTGCTAAGGCATTTTGTTTTTCTAGGGGACCGAGCTCTGCCTTTGAACACCTGGCTATTTGCACCTTATAAAGTGCAGGGTGACTTCTGAACTAAGCCAGTTCATGCCATGAATTCTGTAGGCTGCTGTCTCTTGGATCAAGCATTCATTCCTGGATCCTTTGGTGTTCCTTGCCAAGTATGTGTCTGGTCATTTTCATGCCCTCCAAACAGGTGAAACTACTGGCTACCTGGTCCTCAGTAATTTAGAGATCACCTTTTATTTTAGTGAAGCATTCTCTGTCTCCACAATTAATGAGGCCAAATCCTTGAATTTCTGTCTTTGCCAACTGCTGAGAACCGGGTTCATACTGTGGAAGCCAGCTCTATCTCTCCTGTGTCTACTCAATTCCTGGCTTCACACAGGATAGCTCTTCTCTCAGAGGTCTAATAGCATGAATCTCATTAGTCCAAATAATATCCACACTCCCACAAAAGATAATACTCTCAGAAAGATGTAGATGAAATACTGAGCAGGTGTCTTTGGCTTAAGATCTTTGAGGCCTGTATAGAATGACTAAGTTACATTTTTTGGCCTTTAAAATTTGGTCTCAGGGGACTGGGGAGATGGCTGAGGAGGTAAAGTATTTGCTGTGCAAGCATGAGGACCTGAGTTCAAATCCTCAAGGGCACGTAAAAGATACCATGCATCTGTAATCCTAGTGCTACTATGATGATATGGGAGGTGGAGACGGGGAACCCTGGGAAGCTCATAAGCAAAGTAACTTGGCTATGTAGCAGTGAACAGTGAAGACGAGACCCTGTGTCAAACAAAGTAGAAGGCAAGGACCTCCATGTGCATGTTATAGCACCCCCCATCTGTCCTCAGGACATGGACTAACAGAGCTTATTCCATATTAATGATGTGACATGTGCAACCTCTTCAGCGTTTGCTGTAGCTGTTGTTACAGTACAACTGTTGTAAGAAAACCAGTTAGCACTGTGTACTAAATTTGAAAATAGATATGCTCAAGCTTCTGCCGTTCTGCTCTTAGATGTTGTTTATCTGCTGTAAAAGGTGACCCAAGACTTAACACAACAGAAAGCTCTTATTTCCTAGATTAGGAGGCCAGAAGTCAGAAATCAGTCTTGCAGGGCTGAACCAAGATGACAGAGAACAAGTTCACTTGAGCCTGGAAGGAAGTCCATACCTGGGACCTTGAGTTTATTTGGCTCTTGGAATTCTCTGACTCATGACTGCCTCACTTCTTCCCTCAAATCTCCCCATCTCTCTCTTACAAGGACACCTAAGCCTTTCAACCTATCCAAATATTTCAGAGGAATCACCTCATCTCAAGACCTCTAATATAAGCATGATTGCAGAGACCTTTTCCCCAAATCAGGTTGTGTCTACAGGTCCCATCATCTACCCTGCTGCAAGTAAATCTCAACAGATGTGCATGCATGTGTGGGCATGGAGACATGTGTAAGAAGGTACAGAGCATATATCACAACAAACCCAAATGTGGAAACCCCATTCATTAAGAGTATAGCAGATAAATACATTCACCTAATGGAATATGTGCAGCATTGAAAATGAGCATAGTTCCACTCTCATGGCTGAATATCACAAAAACATTTGGTTAAAAGAGACAAGATGCAAAGGAATGTGCAAATATAGTTCCATTTTAAGTTCAAAATCAGAATAGATAAAACTAGACTATTTTGGAATACATGTATTCCTTTAAAAATATTTTATTATTTTTTAAATTATTTATTTAATAATCACATAATTAGAAGAGGCATTTCATTACAACAGCACTGACATATGCAATAACAATTTCCAGAGCCAAGATGCATCTCTTTCAAAACTGGCTGTAAATTTTTAGGTTTACAGTTGAGTTAATACAGTTATACAATATTATACTCAGTATAATCCTGTAAGACATAAAATTAAATGAGGTTTTAACCTTTAAAAAAGATCTCCATTTCATTATTAAAATACAGAGTTTCATACAGAAAAACTCATTTTTAATGCAATTAACACTAAGATGTTTACACATATGGTTCTAATCTCTATATATCTGATTGTTACTAGTCACAGTCAGTTACTTTCTGAGCTCCTTGGCATCTGAGCATGGTTATAAAGTCATCAGGTAGATTTCAATGGTAATGTTTTTCACACCTACTGATTATTAAGGAGCAAATTTTTATGCTTTGGAGAATTGTTATTTTTAAGTTTTTTTAAAAAAAATTAATAGCCACATGGTTAGAAGAAACATTTCATTACAGCTTTAACATAAGTAACACACTCCAGAGTAAGGATACATCTCTTTCAAAAGTGGCTGTAAATTTTTAGGTTCACAGTTGAATTAATACAGTTATACAATATTGAATTCAGTATAAACCCTGTAAGATATAAAATTGAATGAGTTTTTACCCTTTAAAGAAGATCTCTGTTTCATTTTGAAATATGCTGTTTCCTACATTTAAAAAAATATTATTATTATTTTTAGAAGAAGCATATAATTACAGCTTTAATATGCTTAATAACAGTTTCCAGAGCAAAGATACAGCTCTTTCAAGAGTGGCTATAAAATTTTTAGGTTTGCTGTTGAATTAATACAGTTATACAATACTGAACTTGGTGTAAGCCTTGTAAGACATAAAATTGAATGAAATTTTAACCTTTAAAAAAGATCTCCACTTCATTTCAAAATATACTGTTTCTTACAGAAAGACTCATTGTTTTTGCTACTAATGCTGGTTGTTGGCACATGTGTCTCTAATCTGTATCAGATTATTACTAGTCATAATCAGTTGCACTTGGATCCTTGGCGCCTGTGTATGTCTATAAAGTCATCGGGTAAGTTTCAATGGCTTTTGGTCATCAAAAACTGTAGTAAATAATCCCATGCTCATCTTGGAAACTAGAGCTGTTATGAAATTAATAGCCAATTTACATAGTCTTAATTTGGAATTTGGAAGTTTCCACAACCAAACATGTCTTGTTAAACTATTAAACAACTTAAACAATCCTTTACCAAAACGATATTATAGGAATTAACAGATAAATAAAACCCTCCAAGAGTTATTTCTTTGAGACAAAATCCACCGCCCACAAAGGTGAGGAGTAAAATAAAATCCAAGGCAATATCCAGCGTTTGTGGCTGTTCCATCCACAGTGTTCTTTTTTACAATTATACTCGTCTCCCCAATATGATATTTTTATTCGATAGAACATGTTTTCTTTTCTACCTTCTCTGAAAACTGAATATTACTTAAATATCTTTCTGGTGAATCTAGTCAGCCTATCTAGAGGTCTTTGTTTTAGGAGGGTCAACTGTTCCTCATCTAGCAGCAATCAGTTGTCAATATTCCTTTAGATAAGATTGGGGTCTGCTGTTCAGTTTCCCAGTTCTATGCTGGATTACTATCTAGGAGTCCCTTTGGCCACCCTGGCCAACAACTCGATAGAAGGTATCGCCTGGCTGGCATTGTTGCTTGTTATGTAGCCTTTAGCTATGCATATGGACTCTTAAAAAATTATATTTGCCCCTTTCATCTTTGGTTATATTTTCCTTTTGGGTGTTTAAGGCCATACAGTTGGCCCAGATACACCAATTTACTTTCACTCTTAATGCTGTTTGGGGATCTGTTCCTCAGGGGTCACATGGGCTTGGGAGGAGCCCCTGGCTCCTTTTTTTTTTTTTTTTTTTTTTTTTTTTAAACCAGTTCCGCCTATGTGAAGATAAATCAAAGGTACTGCTCAACCATGGGTGGCTTCACTTGGAAGCATGGAGGAAATGTTTCCTCTGTGTTGACCCTCCTCTTTGTAGACTGGATACTGTTTCAAGTCCATCTCGTGCGGTTTCCTCGGTCTCCTTGATCAAGAGTACAGGTGGCCCACCACAATTACAGGACATTTTGGGAGATGCTCATAGTCCCCTGGAACTAGTCAACCTAGGAAGGAAAGGAACTTAAACTGTCCTTTATGTCCCTCTGACCAAATTAGTATAGGCCTCAAAGTATGTCTGTTAAATATCCAAGAAGGTTAGTTCCACCAGTCTGGTACTTTTAATTACTGTGTGTCATGTAGATAAATCTTGGGAAAAAACCAATTGTTCTCAGATAAACCTTACCTAGACATATATTTCTTGATCTGGTATGTATAATTTGTCAGTAGGTTGTTGGACTAATATGGTTACCTCTGGTTTTTAAAACTAGGTAGGCATTATTTATCTCTCGTGTTTTCTAACCCCTCCATCATGGTTTCTTCAACTAAGGTACCCCATTTTCCCCCTTTCTCCCTTAATAATACCCTTCTCCTATGGTCCTACCTCTCTTGAGCTCCTTTTCCTTTATCCCCTAGGTTCTTGTATACCCTTCCCTCCCCCCTCCCTTAAATTAACCCATTTTTTATCCATTTCTCCCTTGTTAACGCCTGTTTCCTACTGTTCTTCTCTTTCAGGTTCTTTCTTTTCCTTTACCTCCCTGGTTCCTTTCCATTATCCTGGTTCCTGTAGTTATGTCTGGATACATACTCACTTTTCAGGGTTTGGCTCTAGGATCCACATATGAAGGAGAACATACGTCGATTTATTTTTTCTGAGTCTGTGTTACTTCACTTAGTATAACAGTTTCTAGTTCCATCTATTTACCTGCAAATTTCATGATTTCATCTTTCTTTACTGCTGAGTAATTCCATCATATAAATGAACCACATTTTCATTATCCACTTGTCAGTTGAGGGACACTTAGGTTAGTTCCAATCTCTTACCTATTGTGAAAAGAGTAGCAACAAACATGGATTGTACAAGTGTCTCTGCAATAGGACATAGGGGCTGAACCAGTTTGCAGCCCCACCAACAGTGGATGAGTCTTCCCCTTTCACCACATCCTCTCCAACATTTAGTATCATTTGTCCTCTTGATTTTAGCCAGTCTGACTGGGGTAAGAGGAAATCTTAAAGAGGTTTTAATTTGCATTTCCCTAATTATTAGTGATGTTGAACATCTTTTAAGATGCTTCATAGCCATCTTTACTTCTTCTTTTGAGAACTCCCTGTCCAGCTCCTTAGCCTATCTTTTAATTGGGTTACTTTTGTCTTGATTCTCTGTTTTCTGAGTTCATTATATATTCTGGACATTAAACCTCTGTCAGATGTGTAGCTAGTGAAGATTTTCTCCCATTCTCTTCACTTCCCTGGGTGCCTCCTTTGATGTACAGAGCTTTTTAGTTTAATGAGGTTGCATTTGTTGATTCTTGGCCTTGTTTCCTGAGCAATTGATGTCTGATTTAGAAAATCCTTTCCTACACCTACATTTTGTAGGTTTTTCCCAATGTTTTCTTCTAACAGTTTCAGAATTTCAGGCTTTATATTGAGGTCTTTGATCCATTTGGAATTGACTTTTTTTGTGCAAGGTGAAAGATAGGGGTTTAGTTTCATTCTTCTACAGGTGGAGATCCAGTTTTGCCTGTACCATATGCTGAACATGCTGTCTTTCCTCCAGTGTATGTTCTTGGCCCCTTTGTCAAATATCAGGTGGCTGAAATTGCATATACTCATATTTGTGTCTTCAATTTTGTTCCTTGATCTATGGGTCTATTTTTGTGCCAGTACCTTGTTGTTTTTATGATTATATCTCTGTAATACCCCTTAAAATCTGGTATAGTAATCACCCTAGCATTGTTCTTAGTACTCAGGGTTGCTTTGGCTACCTGAGGTCTTTTGTGCTTTCATATGAATCTTAGGATAGGTTTTTTCCAATTCTGTGAAAAATGTCATGGGAATTTTGATTGGCATTGCATTGAATCTATAAACGACTTTTGGTAGAATGATCATTTTCACAATATTAATTCTTCCAATCCATGAGCATGGGTGGTCCTTCCATCTTCTGATGTCTTCCTCAATCTCTTTCTTTAAAGATTTAAAATTTTCATTGTAGAGGTCTTTAATGTCTTTGGTCAGGTTTACTCTGATTATATATATATTTTTTCCAGCTATTGAGAAGGGGAGTGTTTCCATGTGCTCTTTCTCTGATTGCTTGTTATTGGTATATAGAAAGGATACAGACTTTGGGGATTCATTTTGTAAGCTGCCACATTACTGAAGTGTTAACAACTTCTAGGAGTCTTCTAGTGGAATTTTTGGCATCTCTTAGATATCATATCGTCTGCAAAAAGGGATAATTTGATCTCTTCTTTTCCAATCATTACTCCTTTAATTTCCTGCTCTTATTGCTCATGCAAGAGTTTCAAGCACTAAATTAAAGAGAAGTGGAGATAGTAGACAGCCTTGTCTGGGTCCTGATTTCAATGGGAATGCTTCCAGTTTTTCTCCATTTAGAATGATGTTGGCTGTGGGTTTGTTATATATGGCTTTAATTA
>NW_008330588.1:1464070-1477921 GCF_000622305.1 Nannospalax galili
GGAAGTTCTCCCTCCATTTCTATTTTTTGAATAAATTAAGTAGTATATGCAGATCTTCTTTAAATGTCTGATAGAATTCTCCTGTAAATCTATCTGGTCCTGGGCTTTTTTTAGGCGGAGGTTTTGTATTACTGTTTCAATTTCTTTTTGTGTTATGGATCTGTTTAAGCTGCTAATCTCTTCTTGGTTTAGTTTTGGTGGTTCCTATGCCTTTAGATATCCGTCCATTTCTTTTAGGTTTTCAAATTTAGTAGCATATAGGTTTTTAAAGTATTCCCTTATAATGTTCTGTATCTTCTGGTGTCTATTGTGATGTTTCCCCTTTCATCTCTGATTTTGTTGATTTGGGGGTGCTCTTTCTTTCTTTTGGTTAACTGGTCTAGCGGCCTGTCAATCTTGTTTATCTTTTCAAAGAATCAGTCTTGAAATTGTTGATTCTTTGTATTGTTTTCTTTGTTTCAATTTCATTAATTTCTGCCATGAGTTTTGTTATTTCTTCTTGTCTGCTGGGTTTGGGTTTCATTTGTTGTTTCTTTTCAAGTGTCTTGAGTTGCAATGCTAAGTCATTTATTTGTGTTCTTTCCGATTTTTTGATGTAGGCACTTAGAGCTATAGACGTCCCTCTAAGGACAGCTTTCAACATGTCCCAGAGGTTTTGTTGTGTTGTATTTTCCTTTTCATTTAGTTCCAGGAATACTTTATTTCTTTCTTAATTTCTCTTTTGACCTATTCATCATTCAGGAGTTTGCTGTTTAATCTCCATGTGTTTATGTAGTGATTAAGCTTTATTGCATTGTGATCTGATAGGATGCATGGAATTATTTCAATCTTTTGGTATTTTTGAGGTTTGTTTTGTGCCCCAGTATATGTCAGTTTTGGAGAAGGATCCATGGGGTGCTGAATAGAAAGTATGTCCTTTGGTGCTTGGGTGGAATTCTCGGTAGATACCTGTTAAGTCCATTTGATATATGGTTTTGTTTAATTCAGATGTCTCTCTGTTAAGTCTCTGGCCCATTGACCTATCTAATGGAGATAGTGGCATATTGAAGTCCCCTACTATTAATGAGTTGGGGTTAATTTGGGTCTTAAAGTCCTGTAGTATTTTGTTTATGAAGTTGGGTGCACCAGAGTTTGGTGAATATATGTTCATGATTGTAATATCTTCTTGGTTTATTTTTCCTTTGATCAGAATGAAATGGCCCTCTTATCTCTTCTAATTAGTTTTAATTTATAGCCTATTTTGTCAGATATTAGAATTGCAACGCATTCTTTTTTTCCTAGTACCATTCACTTGGTATATTTTTTTCCATCCTTTCACCTTAAGATAGTGCGTCTCCTTGAAAGTGAGATGAGTTTCTTGCAGACAACAAAAAGATGGGTTTTGCTTCTTAATTCATTCAACTAGCCTGCGTCTTTTGACTGGGAAGTTAAGTCCATTGATATTCAAAGATATAATTGGAAGATATGTATTGGTTGCCATCATTTTGATTACTGTTTGCATTTTTGTCTATTTTTTCTTCCCACAATTATACCTTTATTTACTTTCTTTCTTTGACCCTAGGGTATACTTATTCCTTTCTCCATTCTTGGGGAGTTCAGTCCATTGATATTTAAAGTTATTATTGTAGTAATCTGAGTTGGCATCTGTGGTCATTAACACTGAGAATACTTTGGTCCACGCTCTTCTGGCTTTCATGTTTGCATTGAAAAGTCAGCTGTAATCCTAGTGGGTTTTCCTTTATATGTGACTTGTTGTTTCTCTTTTGTAGCTTTCAGTATTGTCTCTTTGTTCTGTATGCTTAGTGTTTTTACTAAGGTGTTCTGTGGAAAGTTTCTTTTCTGGTCCTGTCTGTTTGATATTCTATATGCTTCTTGTATTTGTATGGGCATGTCTTTCTTTAATTTGGGGAAATTTTCTTCCATGAGAAGAAGAAAATTGAAGATCTGGTCCATGCCATTATCTTGGGATTCTTCTCCTTCCTGTGTGCCTATGATTTGTAAGTTTGGTCTTTTTATGGTGTGACACAATTCCTGCATATTCCATTCTTGTGATTTCTTAAATTTTTCATAATCTTTGCTTGAGTGGTCTGGTTTGTCCACTTTATATTCAAGTCTTGATATTCTGTTTTCCATTTCATTCATCCTGTTGGTGAGGCTTTCTTCTGTTCTTTCTAATTGGCTTACTGAGTGTTTCACTTCCTTTTTAATTTCAGCCTGAGTAGTCTTCAATATTTCTAGCTCTTTTCTGAATTCATTCAGACGTTTATCCCTATCTTCCTTCAGTTCCTTGATTTCTTTCTTTGTGTGTTCTTTAAATTCACTGAATTCTTTTATCATGTTTATAATTGTTCTTTTGAGTTCCATGTCCTGTGTCATCCCTAGGGGTTTCTCATTGTACTCCTCTAGAGGACTATTGGTGCTTGGTGGAGATATATTATTTTGGTTTTTCATGTTATTTTTTTCCTCTGTGACTTTGACATGTAAATTTCGTAGTTTCTGATCCTTGTATGAGACTCAAGCCTTCCTTTATTGAGTTTAGTTCTGCTTCCCTTTGTAAACTTTGTGTGCCTTTGTGGTTGACTTGTTGTGACAAATCTAGTTGTTATAGGCTTCAGTTTCTCTCTTTTGTTTTTACATTGGAGTGGCCAAATTGCTTTCTTCTACAGGAGTTTCCACAGAGGCCTACAGGGGCGGGAAGAGGCCCCAAGGGCTCTTAGGAACTGGGTTGGTCTGGATGAAAAGGATCAGGAAGCTGAGAGGTAAGCCCCAGTGTCCAGGAAAGAAGCAGGCAGGTCGTGCAGCCCAGGCAAGCAGAGGGAGGTGAGGGTGAGACCAGGCCCAGAGGGCCCCTGGGGCCCTCAAGAAGGAACTGGGTCCATCTGGATGCAAGGGATCAGGAAACAGTGGTCGTTCCTGCTGAAAGGTCAGCCCCGGCATCCAGGAAAGAGGCTGGTCGGTGGCAGCCCAGGGAAGCAGAACTATTTATTTTTATTTTATGTGTATCAGTGTATTGCATGCATATAAGTGCATCTGTATTGTGCAATGCCTGAGGAGGTCAGAAGAGGGTATCATATCTCCTGGAACTAGAGGTACAGATGATTGTTAGCCACCATGTGGGTGCTGGGAACCAAACTCAGGTTTTCTGCAAGAGCAGCCAATGCTCTTAACCTCTGAGCCATCGCTACTGCCCCAGAAATACATGTATTCTTAAGTGACAAAGATATGTAGTGAATGGAATAAAGTCTTCTCAAAATTTATGTCCAATTGGAGCATATGAGATAGATTCTTTGAAATGAGTGAAAATGAAAAATTAAGTGAAAATGAGGTCATTGGATTAAAGTTGACAGCAATTCTAATGTCTGGTGTACTTACACAGGGGCCACATGAATTCCACATAAGGACAGAGGTAAAGACTGCAGCAATATGTCCACAAGTCAAAAAATGCTAGTGGTTTTTGGGAGCCACCAAGAGCTTGGTGCAATCAAGGAGAGATTCTTCCTTGGAGTCTTTAAAGATAACACCTTGATTTCAGATTTCTAGCCCCTAGAACCGTAAGACAGAATAATTTCCTGGTGTTTTAAGTCATTTAGTTTGTGATCATTTGTCATTGCAGCCTTAGTAAACTCCACACACAAAGAAAAAGAAAACAAAGAGATGCTTGTCCTAGAAGCAGTAGTTACTGTGAGTGGGGAAGGTGAAGATTACATACAACTAGGAAAACATAGAGATTTCAGAGTCCTGAGAATGTTATACTTCTTGGCCTGCCTGTGGTTAACAGGTAGCGATAATAATTTCTTAAACGCCATAATTATTTTATATTCTCTTTTTGTTTTCTAGTTGTCAGTGTAAAATTTTGAGTTACTTTATAGAGGCTTGTGAATCTTCTGTTAGGGACATCTGTGTACTGAGGTTAGAACTTACCTAGCAGATTAGTGGAACAAGACTGCGGAATCAATAGCAAAAAATCAAGGGATGTGGCTGTATCTACCATGGAGATTTATTCAAGACCTATCAGAAACTCATTTCTCTTCCCTGGAGAAAACTCATCCCTATCACAAAAGGACCAAAGCATAAGCTTAGTTTAGGAAATAACAGTCGAGGCTAACCCCTGTTCATTCCCTAACTTTCACTTTCTAGATTTTTCTGCATCTATGGATATGGGGTACTGAGAGAGTTGAAAGTAGAACTTAAATTATTTCACTAAAATGCCTTCAATAATTTTTTTTTGTAATAAGAGACATCTTTCAACTATTTTTAATAGCGTGGAATATGTCAAGAAAGAGAAAAGTACTGGATGACTTTAGATTGGAGGGCTGCTACCTTGGGAGACATTGTGATACTCACAGATGTTGGTCATGGTAATTGACCTGAGTTGTTTATGAGGCTGCTGGGGCTCCTGAGAAAAATTTGGGAGGTGACAGGCTGAGTGGCAGGAGGTAGCAGCTATATAGTGTTATCTGGGGGTAAGAGGAGGAAATCAAAGGCTATGCCAGGAGCAAGCTTGGTTCATGGAGGCTTTTGGAATTCCAGGCCTATATTTCCACCAGCCCTTGACAAGTCATCCCTCAGCTGGGTGATTAGAGTTGACAGCAACAGGAAGACAATAAGCTGGGCTGGAAAATCAATGTTTGGGGTTTTGTTGGAAACACCAAAACAGGTTTAGAATTCCTCATCTTTGCCACATGCCACTCCCTCGTTGTCTCTGTTAAATGAGGGAGGCCACCTGGAGAACAAAGTGCTGCAAAGACCAACAGGAAGAGAGTGAAAGCATACTGGATCCTGCTTTGCGTCAAGAACTTTGTTTTATACTCATACCTCATTTAACAAGCTCTAGGGCCCAGATAGTGTGCTCTCCATTTTACATTTCATAGTTGACAGTATTAGTCAATAACGGCCGTTTGTCGCATGAGCTGAAATTAGTGGAGGTTAAGACTTGAAGCCAGAGTTCCCTGGCTCTGGAGACATGAGATTCTTACAGCACAACCTTGCTGAGGTATTGTTTAAAAACACAAGCCAGTTAAGACCACTGGATGTTCTAGGAGCTAAAACTGTATTCTCCCTTATGTAATTCTTTAAACTGTAAAACAAATGTCAGAAAGCCCAGCAAAAAACCAGTGACTACTTCAATAAGTTCTGAAATGTCAGGTGTCTCATTCTCTGACAATTAATGATGTGGGGAGACTTTCTTTCACTGTTGCTCTGTGAATATTCTCAGTCTAGTCAGATGCTCCAGTACTGGAGAGAGCAGCAAGTAGACATATGTATCAGAAAGAGCGGTACAATGATTAGTTAATACCCATTAATTAGACTATCAGTAGTTACTTAATGTTCTATTATTTGCATTCAAGAAGCTTAATGGGTAGGAAAAAGTAGCAGATAATTAGGGTTAGAAATTGATATCAGACACACAATATTTGGGGATTGTAGGCCAGTGTTCCACTATGCTTTGTATTGGGGATTCTGAGACACTTTGGCTCCAAGAGTGTTTCTTTGATTCTACTTTGAAGACCTCCAACTCCTCTTGGTTCCCAGTGGAGACTGTTTGTCCTAGAGTCCACCTACTGTTAAAATTCAGTGCAAAGTTTCTCTCAGAGCTTCACATTTTTGTCCACTGTTCTCCTTCCTGGGAGAGAATTTCGCTGTGGTCCCCACTGTAATATCACATAGCATCAGCCAAGATGTTCAACTTTGATAGACTGAGGATCCCCAAGGTATATTGGGAAACCCCCAGCAGTAAGAACCACTGAGAACTGGGGGACAGATTGTCTGGTGCCTGCTGGAGTACCTGATTTCTGTCTACAGGAACTATTAAGTTTTCCTTCATTCTTGTTATTTAAAAAAGAAATCATCAGAGTCAGGTATGGTTGTGTACTCCTGTAATTCCAATACTCGGGTGGAGGGACAGGGACCAAAAGATTAAATGTTTGAGGCCAGTCTGAGAAACTCAGTGAGCTCAAAACTAGCCAGAACCATATAGTGAGACAAAAATCTCAGAGAAGTAAACAAAGAGGAGGAGGAGGAGGAGGAGGAGGAGGAGGAGGGGAAGTGGGAGGACAAGGGGAGGAAAAACGTGTAGCCAAAAAAGATTTTTTTCACTTCAGGAATATTTTCTTAGGTTTCTTCAACCTAAGTGTCCCTCAGCTGATGAGTGGTTAACAAAAATGTGGTATATTTACACAATGGAGTTCTATTCAGCAGTAAAGACAGATGAAATAATGAAATTTGCAGGTAAATTGATGGATCTAGAAACTGATGGCTTACCTTTCCTATCAGGTAAATGGATAGATCAGGAAACTGTTATACTAAGTGAAGTAACACAGACTCAGAGAAACAAACGACATATGTTCTCCCTCATATGTGGCTCCTAGCACCAAATCCTTTTAAATTCCAGGCCCTTTAAATAAGATGATGCTATACAGCAGTCCCTTCTACATGAAATAACTACCATCATCACAACTTTGGCTGAGCCTAATTGTTAAGCATAGTCACAATTGAGCTTGTTGACAGTTGTGCTCATTCATTAAAGGGGTGCCAAGCAGGCCTCACCTGAGTATCCAGCCACTCTTCCCAGCCAACTAGTCCAGCCTTGGAAGATAAAAGAAAAGTGAGGAAGAACCCAATAGAGGGATGCTTTTGGAAACCCTTGTCGAGAAACTCCAATGGATTCTTACATGAACGTTTGAAAATTGCCCTGTTCTGACTTTTTTCTAGTTCCCTGTCTAGTACTTGTAATGCTAATTACTCTTACCTTTACTTCTCCTTCACATCTCCTATTCATGACTCAAGGACTTTCTTTTCCCCTTAGAGACAAGATTTTTGAGAGTCTTTTAGATAGACCCACTAAAGGGGTACTCCAATTGCCTCACCCTGCGTCCCTGTTCAGCATGGAAGAAGCCAGAGCGGTCTGTGTCCCGATTCCCTAATTGGCAATTTGGGTAACCCCTTCAGAGGATGGTGTGATAAGAATAGGAGGTAGGAATTGGCTAGGCAGTTAGGGTAAAAAGGCCCCAAAGAAATGTAGCCAGTTTCTGGCTAAAAGTCAAAATGTCCTTGGGCCTGTTAGCAACATACTCTGTTCCAAAGGCCAAAAATGTCAAAATGTCAAAAGTATTTGGGAGCTAGTATCTAATCCTCAAAAGACTTTAGGGTTACCTCTTTAGATGGGGGAATGTTGGAGTGGAGGGAGCAGGCATGGATTTGATCAAAACACCTTATATGCATGTATGAAATTCTCAAAGTTTTTGAAAAAGTTAAAAAAAAGAAATATTTTCTTCTAGCATAATATGTTTATTGTTTCTATTCTTTTTGTTCTCATCATCTCTGAAACCACATTTATTCAGATATGCCGTGGCTATTCTTGCCCTTTATCCTAGGACTTTTATTGGTGACCCCTTTTTTGTCTTTTTCAATCTCTGTTCTGAAAGATGCTGTCATGTCTCTGAAAGATGTTTTGTACAGTGTCAATTTCTGCTTTTTAAGGCACACAAGAAATGTTTGTTTGAGATAGGATCTCACTCTGTAGCCCTTGTAGACCTGGATCTCGCCGTGTAAACCAGGCTGGCCTGAAACTCACAAAGATCCACCCATCTTTGTCTCCCAGGTGCTAGGATTAAAGGCATATGTATCACCATACCTGGCTTTAAAAACAATTTTATTTTCAAATATTTTTACATCTACAGAAACGTTACAAAGACAGTCCATGCACTTAGTTCTTGATGATAGCAACATTTGCATTGCTATGTATATTTGAAGACGTTTATTTTTTAATTAATTATTTTTATTTTATGTGCTGAGTGTTTTACCAGCATGTGTGTAAGTGTACTTGTATCATGCAGAGCCTGCAGAGGCCAAAAGAGGGCATCGGATCCCCTAGCACTGAAGTTACAGGTGGCTTTGAACTGCATGTGGGAACTAGGAAAGGAACCAGGTCCTCGGCAAGAGCAGAAAGTACTCTCAACCATGGAGACATCTTTCTACCCCTCTTATGTGCGTTTGAAACCAACAGTTTGACATTTTAGTTTTATTTTGCTGCTCTACCAATGATCACAAATTCACTTTATTGTATTATTCTGGAGGTCTGAAGTCTAAGTCAAGATGCTAGTGCTTCTGAGTTTGTCCAGGGGCTTAGAGCTCGAATGGCCTTCCCCATTTTGTTTCCTGGTTCTTTTTGTTTTGTTTTTTTCATTTTTTATTGCATTTTTTTGAATTTCATACAATATATTTGACCCCATTTACACCTTGTAGTACTTTTCTCTTGTGATGATAAAACACCATGACTAAGGGAACTTACAAAAGGAAGAGTTATTTGAGCTTAAAGTTCCAGAGGGTTAGAGTCCATAATGGTGGGGAAGGCATGAAGATGGTATTTGGAGCAGAAAGCCAAGAGGTCACATCTTCAAGCAAGCACAGGAAGCAAAGAGAGACTGGCAATCCAGTAAGGTTTAAGAACTCTCAAAGCTGGCCCCAAGTGATGTGCCATATAGAGTAATATATACACAGATTCTAGCACTTCAGAAGTGGGTATAGTGTTGAGGTGGGTGTTATTCAGCCTGCTATAGTAGAGCACTGTCACTAATGAAACACCAGTTATTCTCATTTTAGTAGTTTTTCACAAATGTCCTATATATACATTGGGATTTTATGATTCACTTTTGCTTCACTGTGAGCAAAGGACCTACAGAAATAATTCAAGAGAGGAAAGATTTACTTTGTCTCACGGTTCCAACCCATCACAGAGGAAGGCATGCCAGTGTTCTTGGTGGTAGGAGTGTGTGGTGAAGGTTCCTCATATCACAGTGTGGCATGAAATAGAGTTTCAGAACTAGGTGCCAGGCTGCAAGTTTTCAAAGGCAGGTATAGTTACTTACCTCTTCCAGCTCAGCTCCACCTCTTAAAGGTTCCACATCGTCCCTGAATACCACCTTCTGCTGGGGAACAAATCATGAGCCATAAGAAGGATCCAATCCAGTGTTTAACAGTGCGCTCAGCCACTGTACGTCTCCGCAGATTTCCCTGATGCAAAGCAATTTCCCAGTATCAAAGAAATATCATCTATTTCTTTTTAATACATCAACCATATCTTTTTCAATTTGGTTTTTTTCTGTCTCTCTTTCTCTTCCTTCTTTTCTTGATTATTTATCCCTACTCTTTCAGAAGCCAATTATTTCACATTCTGTTGAAAATGTCAGGCAGTTTCCTGAAATTCCTTTTTCATCCTACAGCAGATGTTTGGGGAATATTGCTCTTCCTCTGAGTCACTGGGAGACATCATCCTGACTTTGTTCTCAGTGAACTTTCCAAATATGGTGCAAACTGGCTGTTCTAGGTATTTGCCAACACACAATACTTGTGGGTAACACTCCTTACAACATATGTCCACAGTGCTGGTAGAAGAATCACTTTCTTAGCTCGAGAGCTAGAAGAGGTGGGTTTCTGGGTATTAGGAAGAGGTGGAAAGAAGAAAATGTTTCCTTTCTGATTCCAGGTAGGTATTTCTTGCCACCCGCCCCTTGTTCTTTATTGTTACAGAGTTCCCCTAAGTTTCTATGAGTAGATTTCTTCTTAGGCTCTGTGTTTATTGTCAGTCATCTTTTTCTTGGTCAGTGGGCTTATAGATTTCAAATTCAGGATAAGGGTCCAAATCTGAAAGTTATCCAATATAAAGAAGACATGTGAAGCTGTAGGAAGGCTAATATTACATAGGGAGATAATATGGTGAGAAAATTGAAACAGGCTTAGCATTGAGCCCCAGTTACCTTAGGTGCTTATAGTTCTATCAGCTCCATATGGGGAGTCCAGATCCTGAAAACATCTTCATTGATCAGGCAAAATGTAAGCTCACTACAAACCCCTGAGGCAACAGCATTCAGTGAAAGGAAAATTCTAATCTAGAGATGTAGGAAAGAATTGGATTCAAACACTGTCATGTGCCTCATAATGACCTTTGAGCCAATGATGCATCATGTAAATTACAGTGGATCCTAAAGATCATCATGTTGGAACTGAGGAATTCCTGTGGTTTAGAAGCTGAAGTCTCATGAAGCCATAGCACCATACAGTGGTGGCAACTCTGGTATAAGTCAGCCTGGTGCCCCGACAGTTTTATAAAAGTGTAGGGCATACAATAGCAAGTGCAGCTGCCTGATGATGATAAATGACTGTGTTGTTGGTTTGTATGCTTATTAAACTATACTTTCCATTATTTCTGGAGTACACTCCTACCTATAAAAATGTTTATTTCAAATAGTTTGGTATGTTATAACAGCAACAACATCCTACATCATAGTTCTGACACTTTCCCTTCTGCTGGATTTAATCTCATTTTGTATTCATCATGGCCCTAAGATACATGTATATGTACACAAATATACATACACTAACATAGTAGCAGTAGTCTGGTAAATTATAGACAATTCCATCTAAGTTAGTGATGCACTCTCTAAAATACTTAGAAAACTATGAAATCACCTAATGATGCATTTCTAGAAGCATCCTGTTCTTAAGTAGCAACTAATAGTGTTAGCTTGGCCATATGTAAATATAAAACCTGAAAGGTGTTGTTTACCCTAGCTGAACCCCAATTCTGCATCTGTAAGGTGGTTTTACTGAAGCAACTTAACTTAAAAGATTTTAAGAGCCTCCCTGATGTGTAATTGGTAGTCATGAAAACTCACATTTTTTAAAGTGTATAATTGGTATGTTTTAACATACGTGTGTGCCTGTGAAACTATCATCGTAATCAGGATAATGAACATATCCATCTCTCCTCCATTGCAATCTTTTCCCCACATTCCTCTCACCTCTACTCCCGCCCCCCGCAACTGCTGATCTGTTTTCTGCCATTGTAGACTTCTTTGCATTTTCTAGTTTTAAATGCAGAATTCTAAAATATATACTCTTTTTTATTCCTGGCTTCTTTCATTTAACTTGATAATTTTGAGATTCATTCATATTGTTGCATCTATCTGCAGTTCCTTCTTTTTTGGCAACTGAAGTCCCGTTTATCTTTGCTTTCTTTTATAGATAATAGTTCCAGTGTCATAGTGAAAAACATAATGACTAGCCCAAGTTCACACATTTTCTCTTACCTTTTCTTCTGGAAGTTATGTGGTTTTAGTCTTTACATGTAGGTCTTGTCTGGGTCTGTTTGTGCTGCTATAACAGAATGCCACAGACTGGGCAATTTAGAATGAACAGAGCTCTGTTTCTTCTTTCAGGAGCCTGACTAATTTTCCCATTCATTTTGCCAACTTCTTTCTCTGTGTTACTGACTTAGTTTTCAGGTCCTGAGTTGTAATCGTCTGCTTTTGCTGTATTCTCTTTGAGGTCATTGATTATTTTTGGAACCCAAATATTGAAACCTCCACCTAGTCATTTATTTCAGTATTTTTAAATTTAAGAGTTGAGGCATCATCATCTCTTGGGGTGTCATGTTGCCATTTTATCTTTCTTGTGCTGCCTTGTTTTGTGTGTCTATTAGTTTTAATATTTCTCTCACTTTATTTGGAAATGTTCTCACAACTGGGCTATTCTTCAGGATTCACTCCCAGTACCATTCAGAGAGGAGAACACAAACTGCCCCAATAGCTATGACATCATATCACACAAGATACACAAATGCAGTTAAACTTAAGTAAGCTCAGTAGCACATCACTAATGACTTTAAATCAGAAAATGGCACAACTTATTATACAAAGAGCCAGGAAGCTAAAACGTGTTTAAGGTAACTGTGGAAATAGAAAACAAATGAGATGAAGTAACGGGGCTGGAAGGAACGGAGGAGCAAAACTAAGAAAAAAGAAGAGACTTGTAGAAGAATATCATGGAAGAAAAGAGACGAAGAACCCCCGTACTGACAACATTTTTAAAACTAGATCAATGTAAGTAGAAGAATAAAACATAGAAAGTAACACTTTTTGTTAAAATAAGATTAATTAAAAATATTAGAGTAAGAAAAAAAGAGGAATTGGGCAAAAGGGTAGGAAGTAAAAGGAAAAAAAAAAAGGAAAAGAAGTTTCCCAACGATGGAAAACAGTATGTAAACGAAATTAGATGTGTGAAAGAGAATAAAAACCACACATAAGACACAAAGTAGCAATACTGCTAAAAATGTAGGGGAAAGAAAAAAGTGAAGCATGACAGGCAAAAGAGAAAAAGAAGAAAGGTGAAGTGTTCAGGCAGCCTCTGCATCCTTGTGAGCTGGAGCACTCAGGCTATAAATGTGGTAGAACAGTCATTGAACTCTAGAATCCTTGTCTTTGTTACAGTTTATGTTAGTGCTAAGCCTGTGTTAGACAAGTGTCAGATGTCTGCTAGAGCTGTCTTTGCTTTTGTAGCTCCCCTTGTTTGCAAACCAGGGACCTCTGCTGGTTACACTTAGCTTTGCAATCTGGGAGCTGGACAGATCCCCCCACCCTCCTCAGATTCTGTAGATCATACCCCCTTGAGTGGCTAATGTTTTAGCTAAGGGGTATCTCTCAAATGTGTTGGTAATGTGGGAAAAAAAAAAAAAAAACAGAGCACTGAGATCTGTGCAGGAAGAGGACCTGTATTCACTTTCAAGACCTCCTAAGTATAAACCATCCTGCGGAAGGGATGCAGCTGAGGATGCCAAGTAGACTGGTAGAGCTTCAGAGGGTCTGGGCTCTACTCCATTGACCTCAGGCACAGGGCTCTCAGATTATCAACTCGGGAGATATGATCCTGGCCACAGTGCATGGTATTACCTTTCCCATGCACTTCCCTGCCTAGGACAAGCTTTGTGCCACCTGCATGTTTGGGTTAGTTAGTCTCCATTCCTCTTGTTCTCCTCAACCACCTCCCAAGGCTGTTTCTCACTTTTGGGCTGAGGAAAGTTAAATTCAAACCCTCTGGTTGTGATGGGTCACTGCCCTGTAAGTCCCATCGAGTGGCAAAAATGGGATTCTGCTCTACTGCTGACCTGTCCACTGGAGGATTCACCATCTCACCAAAACTTACAACTGGATTGGATTCTTGTGAGGGCTTTCAGCTTTTCCAGAGGGTAGGATTGCCCATCTCCTCACCAGGCCACCTGGCTTGCCTTTTGGATGAGAATTCTGTTTCCCCGGCTCCTGCCAGAGAACCACACAGCTGGAGCTGTGCAGAGCTGGCCTGACTTCATGTCTTGTTTTTTCCTTCGCACTTTTCACTTATCCTGTCAGTACCTTTGTAAATGCATGATGTCTCCATTTGCTTTTTAGAATATAGTCTATTTCTTATCTTGACTCTCTCCCTCACTGGGTCACAAGGACCCAATACCTAGTCCTTCGTTTTAACAAAATAGTTCTCTTTTGCTGTTTTTGAATTCTATGATGTGTTCATTTCTATACAGATCATATGACTGACTTTCTTGGGGTAGCATGGAATCTTACTGCAATAGATCCCTCTGAGAGGAGCAGTCAAGTTTCTTGGGACCAAAAGATCCCTTTTTATAAAGTCCACTTGCTTCCTTTCTTTTATGTGAGATCCTGAAACTTCAGAGTTCTGTTTACTCACTTTATTATAATGAACTCACAAATGGAAACATCACACAGCTGGACAAAGGTAGCCAGTCAAATACTTGCCTAATCCCAAACTCTATGCATCTTGGTGAGCTTCTATAGGTAGGCTGGCCATTCTGAAACCATGGAGTTTTGCTTAGGATTTTACCCTTTCACTATCAATTACATTTTTTTTAATTTTTAAAAATGATTTATTTAATAACAACATACTTAGAAGAAGCATATCATTACAACACAATTGACATATTCAATAACGTTTTCCTGAGGTAGGATGCATCTCTTTCAAATTTGGCTGTAAATTTTTAGGTTTACAGTTGAATTATTACAGTTA
>NW_008330588.1:1479679-1501246 GCF_000622305.1 Nannospalax galili
GTTCATATATACGATGGAGTTTTACTCAGCAGTAAAGAAAGATGAAATCATGAAATTTGCAGGTAAATGGATGGAACTAGAATCTGTTATATCAATTACATTTTTATAAACTTATCCCTGACAAAAAAAAGGGAAAAAATGACATAATTGAAATTAGGAGGACAATTAACTTTATCTCTTCATTCACGACTTGTGTGTCCTTTAGTACCCCCAAACTTGTAGCTTTTTACGTTTGTATGTGTATATATTTTAGGATAGGATCTACATATGAGGGATAATATATGTTTTGTCCCTTTGAGATGGAGTGATCTTGCTTAATAAACTTTCTAAAAACCCATATATTTTCCTGCAGATTTTGTGATTTCATTTTTTGTTATAGCTGAATAATATTCCATTTTGTATATGTATCACATTTTTGTTATCTGTTCATCTGTTGATGGATGTTTATGCTGGTTTCATTTCCTAGTTATAGTAAAGAAAGCAGCAATAAAAGCTGTAAAGGTCTCTATTCTCTGGGTGTATGGCCAGGAGTAGACTAGCTGGGACACATGGTAGTTCTAGTTTTAATATTTTGAGGACCCTCCAAACTGGTTTCCACAATGGCTGTACTAATTTGTACTCCCACTAGCATCCTCTCTAATATTTTTTGTCAGATTTTTTAATATCCTCTGGGGTGAGGTGGTATTTTTTTAACTTACAATTCTCTGATACCTAAGAATGTTGAAAACCTTTCAAAATCATTTTTGATCATTTGTTTCTTCCATTGTAAACTGTTCATTTCATTAGGCCATTTGTTGTTTGGCAGTTTTATTTCCTTGATATTTAATTTCAGCAGTTCCTTGCGAATTCTGGATATTAGCACCCTGTTTGAACACCGTTGGTAAAGATTTTTCTCCCATTCTCTGGGCTTTCTGTTTGCAGTTGGTGAAGATTTTTCTCCCATTCTCTGGGCTTTCTGTTTGATATGCTGATTTTTTAAAATATGAATTTTTGTGTATTTCATGCAGAACATCTTAATAACCTTTATACTCCCTTCCCAATTAGCCCCCTCCCATACCCCTTATCATATCAAGGCCTATCATATCAAGTTAGTGTTCCCAGATGTCCCTCAGTGCACCTTCACCCACTGAGGTCTATCTAGTCATCCTATCTAGAGTCCCTCCCTTTAAGAAGATCAGCTCTTCACCCAGCAATAATCAGCTGTCAATAATTCTTCGACTCAGATTGGGACCTGTTGTCCATTTCCACAGTTCTGTGCTTGATTTTTGTCTGCTTGAGTTTGCATGGGTCTTGTGTACGCTGACACCATTGGTGAAGGTTCATATGAAAATGTGGGTCCCAGGAGCCTGTAGGACTCTATTTGTATATGGTCATATACCTTCTTCCTGGCTGATTCTGTTAACCTGCTGAGGGCAAGACACCAGGCCCACTGAAGTTTGTGTATTGATTGCTTGGGAACTCTGATTAGAGCCGCAGGCCCAAAGTGACCTCTGGGACCACAAGAGTACAGACTTTTGGTCCTGCAGTGACCACTGGAATTTAATAAGTCAAAACTCCAATCCTATACTAACCTTTGACACGGATAGAGTCAAAGCCCCAGTCTCTCAGGGTCCCTAGGTTCACTGGATCTGAAGTTCTGGTCCTGCACTGACCTCCGGGGTCCCTGGTGCTATTTGATTTCAAAAACACACAGGTAAGACTCTGACATCATACTTATGTTCGTAAAAATCCCAAATTTCAAAGTATTCATGTTAAATTTCCTCAAAAGCTTAATATTCCTTTGGCTACAACCCCAAAAGCACAGAAAGCAACGCTAACTATGGTGGCACATGCTTTTATTCCCAGCCCTTGGGAGGTGAACACAGGACAATCAGGGGTTCAAGGTCATCTTCAGCAACATTGCAAGTTTAGTGCCAGCCTGGTGTATGAGAACCTGTCTCAAAACAATAACAACAAAAGACATAGGAAACAAGAGCAAATACTGGCAAATCGGACTATATCTGACAGAAAAAACTTTGTCACAGCAACAGAGAAAATCAACAGAGGCAAAAGACTGCCTTCAGAATGAGAGCGAGCATATTTGTAAGTCATATATCTAATAAGATGATGGTTATTTAAATAGATAATGAGGTCCCACAACTCAATATGAAAAACCAAATAACTAAATTAAAAATATAGGCAATGGACTTGGATACACATTTGTCTGAGGAAGGTAAACAAATGACCTATAGTTGTATGAGAAAAAAATACTTCCAATTGTAAATCAGTAGGGAAATGAAACTCAAAACTGCAGTGAGATAACTCATAATTATTAGAATAAGTATAAAGAGACAAAAGTAAGTGTTGGCAATGTTGTAGGGCAAAAATAACCCCAGTACTGTTGACCATATAAATTAGTAGAGCCATTATGGAAAAACAAAATATTCAAACAAGTACCATATTATCTTGCAATCCCTCTATTAATTACATGTGGAAAATAAGTGAAATCAGAATCTTGTAGAAATATCTGCACTCCTATATTCATTGTGACACTGTTCAAAATAACCAAGATTTACAAACAAAGTAAATCAATGGGTAAAGAAAATGTGGTATATACATATAATGAAATATTTTTCAGCCTTAAAGAAGAGAAATTAATCTTTCTACATGTTGCCCCATGGATGAATCTTGAGGATGTTATACCTCGTGAAATAAATAAGTCACACTGTATATTTATTTATATTTATTAATATGAGGTACCAAAATGGTCACATAGTTGTGGAACTTTGTAATAGTTTCCATCTGTTACAGAAAGAAGCTTCTTTTATGAGTGGTGAGAGGTACACTTGTCTGTAAATATAAGGATATACATTTAGAATGCAGTAATATTCTTCTGAAGAAATGACAGAACTTGATTTTTCATTAGGGACTATGACCTCTCCAGCCATGTGTACTTGACTGTGTTTACAGTACCATGCATGAATTCCCTCCCATTGAGCAGGCCTTAAGTCCAATCAGACAGCTGTTGATTACTCCCAAGATAAAGTACCACAA
This sequence comes from Nannospalax galili, assembly GCF_000622305.1. Taxonomy (NCBI): domain Eukaryota; kingdom Metazoa; phylum Chordata; class Mammalia; order Rodentia; family Spalacidae; genus Nannospalax; species Nannospalax galili. The sequence continues at coordinate 1,482,713 of NW_008330588.1, forward strand.
TCTCACCAAAAGAGATAATTTGTCAGGCTGGCCATTATTGTATTTAAAAGGCTTTATAACTAAGTAGGCCCACTGATTGCTTTTTCTTCCTTGATAGCTTACATAGTATCTTCTAATACTGTAAGAACTAGTCTTTGGGGAGGAAGTTTCCAGATCAATTCCAGCTCAACTGCTCCAAGTCCTGTGTCCAAAGTACGCCTTTTCTTCAGCAATAGTCTTACCTTCAAGTTCTGGGAGGCAATCAAGGGCTGTGGCAATAGCTTATATTATTTTGAGAGTCTCTTAAACTACCCTGGCCAACAACTTGAAGGGGGGTTTCCCTTGCCTAGCACTGTGCTTTTTGTTATAGAGCCTTCAGCTCTACACGTGCACTCATATTGGCATTACATATATAACTTCAGGAGACTTATTAAATACTTCATTTCCCTTTGGGTTTTTATACCACATAAGCATTATTCATCTCTCTTCCTCTCTCTCTCTCTCTCTCTCTCTCTCTCTCTCTCTCTCTCCCTCTCTCTCTCTCTCTCTCTCTCTCTCTCTCTCTCTCTCCATGTATAGCCCCCCTCCTTCCTCCTCAGTAAAATTATCCCCCCCCAAGTTTTCCCCATTTCCCTCTGATAACTCCTGTCTCCTATTATCTCCCCTCTTGAACTCCTTCTTCCCCTCCCTCCTCATGGTTACTTTCCATTTTCCTGGCTCTCGCAGTTACATCAGGATATATACACGCATCTAAGGATTTGGAGCTAGGAACAACAACTTGTGACATTTGTTTTTCTGAGTCTAGGTTATCTCACTTAGTGTAACAATTTCTAGTTCCATTTATTTGCCTGCTAATTTCATGATTCAGGTTTTACTGCTGAATACAATTCCATTGTGTTAATGTACCACATTTTCATTATCCATTCATTGATAAAGGGACATTTAGGTTATTTCCATTTCCTAGCTATTGTGAAAAGAGCAGCAATAAACATGTCTGAGCAAGTATCTTGTAGTAGGATATAGAGTCCTTTGGGTCTATGCCAAAGAGTGGCATAATATCATAGTGAATCTATTACAAAGTTACACAACTGATCAAACTCAGAGAATAGGTGACTGTGAGGTGCCCAGCCATAAGTGGTACATCTACAATGCAACCTCTTTACTAAGGCTCAGGTAATCATAGAAAAGGAGGCAGAAAGAATTCAAGATCCAGAGAGACAGGATACCTCTGCTACTTAACGTATGCGAGACACAATCGGAAGCTGCACCAGTGAAATCGCCACAGTATAGCAGTCTGACAAGATCTGCATAATGACAAAACCTGCTGACATGCCAAGGTCGATGTGGGAAATTTCATGGGGTCCCACCTCAAGAGGAAGAGCTACTGGCTGTCAATGGGTGCTGAGGGAAGGAGGGAGAATCGTTTCCTCCAGGGACTAGCTCCCTGAGAGGTTATCTAATCTCTAGTGGGCAGCCCTAAACACAGATACACATGAGCACCACTAAATAGACTCAGTGCCATTACACACACACACACACACACACACACACACACACACACGTAACAATAATCAAAGAAAAGGACAAGAAATTGAGAAGGAGTGGGGAGTATGGAGGGGGAGTTAGAGGGGGACTGAGACTGATGGGGATACTACAAATAGAATATTTGTGTATGACATTCTCCCAAAAAGGGGGAGCCACACAGAAACAAAAAGCCAATGATGATCAGTAGGAAGGATGAGAGACTGTCGCTCCATGGAAGTAGGGTTGTACTTTTATGCATGATGAAAAAGCTTTAGAAATCTGCTAGACCACAATGTGAATTTCGTTATTGGTATTATACTCTACACTAAAAAGACTAGACTTCGCGTTTTGTGTTTATCATGAGGAGTTTGGGGTTTTTTATATGAAAAGTTGGGAATAGGGAAGTCACTGTTTAGTAAAATGAACTCTGACAGAATTTTAATTGAGAAGGATAAAGAAACCTGTACACAGGGATGGTGATGGTGATTGTGCAATACCACAGATATACTCAGTGCCACAGAGCTGTACATTTAAACTGGTAACTTTAAGATTTATTTTAACTTTAATTATGTGTATGTGTGTCTGTCTGCATATAGATATGTCCATATATGTGCAGATGGCCATGCAGGCAGGAAGAGAGCATTGGATCCCCTGAAGCTGGAGTTACAGGTACTTGTGATCTGCCTAACGCGGGTGCTGGAAACTGAACTCAGGTCCTCTGTAACAGCAGTACATGCTTTTAAACACTGAGCTGTTTCTCTAACCCCTACACTGGTAACACTGATATTATGTTACATTTTATCCTAATAAGAAAAATTTAATAATTATAACTTAGTTCCTGCGCCCTTGGCGCAGGATCAGGTTGGACTTGCAATTCTGCAGCTACTTGGTCTGGCATATAGCTCTTCATTAAAAAGTGTATGCGTTAAAAAATTTCATTTTCAACTTTCTTCTTTACCCTTTGTGTCTATAGACTGGGAATGGTTTGTAGAGAGGAAAATTGGAGACTATGGTGGGTAGTTGTAAGGCTCTTTCCATCACTGCTTCATTATCTCGGCAGGTGAGAGCCAGCCTTAGCTGTTGGAAGCTCCATTCAGTACAGACAAAACAAGCCACTACTGTAAAAATTCTAGGGATAAACAGATTTTTGTTTCTCTCTTGCACAAGTGTAACAATCACTTAGAAGCTGGATTTTGTTTTGGTTTTGTTTTGATTTTCTTTCTAAAAAGCATTGACTTCTCTCTTAGGCCCACAAGGTAGCTAAACCCAGAATGGAAACTTGACATCTCTCCCTTCATTTTGTGTCCGTCTTCTTTACTTTGGGTCGGACTCCTGCTTGACTCTGCACTGGCCTGTTAATCTCTCAAGTGTGTCTACCTACCTCGTCTATCTCACCTCCATGCAGATTGAAAGCACAGAGGTAACTAATTGTTCTAACCCCACAATTTCCTGAGATTCAGATAGCAGCGAGGCCTGGTTGGATAGACCAACCCTCGGATGAAGTAATTATTCATGATGGTGAGGTTGCACCATGGGACAGAGGTGACCATCTCACAGGAACCAGATTGCTTTCCCCAGTGATGTCAGAAATAACTTCTTCAGACCACCCTATAGAACTAGAATGGAGGCAGCGATCAAGCAGACCACACCTTGACCAGGACTGTTTAACTATACATGCCATTTGACTCCTTTCCTAATTCCTTCTTGGCTTAGACTTAAAGTTAGTGTCAGTCCCCCAAACATGAGCTTGGGGTCACTGCACCCCTTTATTTGCTCCTCTTCTCGGTGCGTTGACTTAATCTCCTTTCTCTGCTTTTCTCTCTTGCTCATCTTTTGAAAAGTTTTTGTGATTTTTATTTTATGTATATGAGTACATTGTCTGCATGTATGTAAGTATATCTACATCATGTAATGCCTGCGAAGGTCAGAAGATGGAATTTGATTCCTCTGGGACTAGAATTAAAGATGGGGTTTAGCCACCATGTGGGTGCTGGGAATCAAACCTGAGTCCTCTGCAATAGCAACCAGTGCTCTTAACCACTGAGCCATCTCTCCAGTCCTGATACTCATCTTTTTAAATGGCATATTGGTACAAGTGACTGAGCTCAGTCTGTTGGGGCTACAGAGCCCAGGCTTTCTCCCTAAAACTCTTATTATAAAGGAGAGGTGGGGAAAAAAGTGATCATTTAATTCCAAGTGATGATCTGCCTCCTTAGTGCAGTACACAGCACTCTAGACTCATAGTTCCAAGCTCTGCCATACATTTAATGTGTGTGTTTATTGGTCGCCTGTTATGTGCAGGCACTATGTTAAGATGATAGGATTATGAAAAGCAAAGGAAAAGTCAGGTGTAGTACAAATGCAGAGACATATTTTCAACCCAACCAACTTGACATCTGCACATGTTCTCACCTTAGACATTTCCTAAGCAAGATGCTGTTCCACAAACAGCTATGTAATACATAGAGCATTGCATACTGAGACAGAACTTGCCCTCAAAGGCTTATGACAAAATTAGAAGCAAGACCAGCATACAAGGCAGTAATAGTCTATTCTAAAAAATTATAAAACACAGTACCATCATGTGCAAAGTCCCAGAGCAATTCATGGTTGTCAACTGGATTCTGCAGAAAATTAATTTCAGGAGGCTAAATGTCAATGAGTCTGGAGTGATCAGAGAAGGCTCAGTGGGGATCCTGAGACTTGAGCTTATGGAAAATCGCAGAATCCCATCCCCAGAACAGAATGACAATTTCAAGAACATCTGAGTCTTCATCCTATTCTCTATATAATGAGCTTCTGAGGAAGAGATGGCATTTTCCCTCATGTTTGGTTAGGACACGCAAGAGTTTAAAATAGGAGTCGCCAAGATGGTCTGTGGGTGATGTGAACAGCAACTTAACCAGCTCTGTTATTATTAGTTACAGATTGTTTTAGGTTAGTGGATGTGGCTGTTCTCTAAAAATGTAAAGTGTGAGTCACTCTATGGGTCTCTAATTTCAAGTGGATGCCCTTCCCTAACATATAAAGTCTAGCAATTCTCTTATTATGCCAAGGACCCTCTCCTACACACATCTGACTTGTGAGCAAAAAAGGGAAATGAATCTTTTGTCTTTGAATAGGGCAAGTGTCTGTGTGATTCATTTCTAGCCTAAGTGAAGGTAAATGAGGATCAAAGCTATGTGCCTAGTGGTATTAAATGGAGCCCTTCCACAAGAGCACAATTACGCATGTTCCCTACCTAGTAATGTCTAAGTGTTGAAAGACATACTTATATTCCAAAATAAAAATCTCCTTTACCAGTCAGGTTGCACGGCACCTGGAATTACAAGATCATTGACTCATTCTTTCATTTTCTCTCTCCCTATGTTCTTTGATGTACAAGCAAGTAATTCATTCTGAATGGCTAGTGAGAGTCAAGCCTGCATATCCCGGTTCGTTTGGGGAGGGAAGTTAGAAGGTACAGTGAAAGCAATATGTTACACACCGGGGAATCATTGATTCACTTAGAATATACCTATTTGTGAAACATTGTACCAAGGTAGCCTAAGAATAGAAAAATCCAGTGTCCAATGCAGCTCACAATGCTGAGATCGATCAGGACTTCCAAAAGGCAAGTGCTGTATGTCTTCAGAAAGATAGAGAGGAGTGAAGGTGGCTTTCTTCTAGAAATCAGCTCTTCTTTGAGCTTTCAGCACACAGAATGCTTCTACTTATGCCTTCACTTAGACTTTGACTGTCTTAGGCATTCAGGGAATGAAGCATGCCCATGCCTGTTTCTCTATTAGTATCAATGACTACAAGTCTTAAGATCAGGGATCATGCCTTCATTAACCTTCATCTTCTCACCAAATAACACCTACCAGGACAGCCACTCAGTATAACACCTTCACCTTCTACAATGGGCTCTGCCCTTATAGAACTTAGAGAAGAGACAGAAAAAACAAAAGAGTAAACACCTAGAAATACCGAAAGTAAAGTTATCACGAAGAACTTTTCTTTTCCATCAAGGGCTAACAGGAAAGATTTCACAGAAGTGTCCAATGACGTGATATAAACTGCTTCCTATCAAGAACAAAGACTTCCATTTGAGTAATGGTGATTGCCCCCAACATCATGGCCAGGAGAAAGTGAGACCAGAGTATGAGGTGTAAGTGTCTAGAAATGAGCATCCAGAGGTGAGGGTTAGAGGGATAGGATAACTAAGACTGAAAAGCAAGATGACTAAGTAGGATTAAATAATAACCATAGAACAGGTTCTCACAAAGAATGAAATGAATGAATGAATGAATGAATGAATGACTATCAAAGCCAAAGTCTTGTCCATAGACTGGGACAACGTGAAAAAAAAGGAGAAGAAAAAGAAAATTGTGTTTTTTAGACAGTTTTGTCCCTAAGAATTGTTCTTGAAATTCCCTTAGATGACATAATTTGGCTGTCATGTGAGAGAACTCAAGGAGCAAGGCAGAGACTCAGTCACTCCCAGTCCTGTGTTTAAGTGAGTAACTTAAGCCTAAACCCACTAATAAGTGCAGGTGGGATCCTCACTTTTACTACGGTCTGAGCCAGACCTCATTTAGCCTTAACTCCAGCCGGGCCCAGGGAGGTGAGCATCGGTGGTCTATGAAGTGTAAGCAGCCAGGAAGGGAGAACAGAAGTGAGGCGGGACCTGACCCTGTCCTGAGCCTCAAGCAAATGATACACGGAAGAGTAAGAACTGCATCAATTGCCTTTCTAAACATTGACAGCATTGCACTGAACTGAGCAACTGTCCTGAGATTATATCGACAAGACTCAAGTCTCCAGAAGAAAAGTCCAAAGAAAGGTTGCTAGAAACATTGACAACTTGTGTGGACTGAGGAGCAAAGACAAGGCCACCGGGGATTTCTCTGCTGGGATCCAATTTGTTAGCTTTATTTCCAATATCAGCTTTAGAAGAAATGGTTAGAGAAATACCTGATCATTCATAGATATACAAGGGATTCTAGAAGCCTTCCATCAGTGCCCTGTGTTGGGTGATGCTTAGGGAAGTCTCTTTGCCTTTTAGTGGGTTTGTTCGGAGTTCTGGAAGCCCTCCTGAACTACCTTACTTTCTTCCATACCTGTTTTTGGCTGATGATCTCAGGTCTTCAGCAGCAGCTCCCTCACTTCCGGATAAATTCATCTACAACAGGTGGGAGGAAGCAAGGGCAGGCGCTCTCTCACTGAGGGGAATGCAAGTGGCTGCATCGCCTGACCAGAATTCTCAGGTCCTGTCAGCATTTTCTAGATTCCAAGAGCTCTTCACTAGCTCTTTTAGGCCTGGTGGGGCTACCAGAGCTCTATGGTTTCTCTCTTTAACTTGCTGAACATCTGCAATGATTTCCCTAAATCCTGCTCACATCTTCAAAAATAGTCTTTACCAGCAATTCTCCTTGTCATTTTAAAGAGTCATCTATTTTTGATTTCACATTGTAGACTCAGCTACCATAGACCGATTTACTACACTCTTTTGGTGGACTCCAGAATGTATCCCAGTCCATCCAAGTGCTTTTTAATGTCTGGTGAGCACAGCTTTGCCCAAGGAATGTCAAGGGCAAAGATGCCGTGAAACTCTTAAACATTACCTTAATGCACGCTGCTTAAACATCACATTGATGCATAACTTTCTCAGACTCAATGGTATAACATCCATAGTTTACTAACAAGGGTGACCATGTTTGTTTTGTGCTGCCTTGCAGCAGTTTCTGAGCCCAAGTTTCCTCACCTATAACCTTTAGCTAATACCTATCAGTTGCACAGAATTTCAGGTAGAATAACGGAGTGGAGTGACCAGTTAGTAAGTGACAGAAACAGAATTTAAACCCCGGACCTCTAACTCCAAGTTCGGGGATCTTTCTGCCGAGCCATGTGCCTCCAGATAGTATATTGCCTTCATCCAACAGAAAACCACTACTGAGCTCCAAGTCAAGGGTGATGGCAGTTGCTCTATTAGGTTGGTACTTGGGAGGAGCAATGATGAAATCAGAGGGCATCCTGCTCTTCTGAAAGTTTAAAGTGTTTTTTTTTTTTTTCATTGTTTTCATTGTGGTTGTTTTCTTCCACTAGAGAATGATATGCACTGAGTAGGCAGGAGCAATAGTCCCTTTGCTATTACGTTGACCGCTAACCATGAGGACACCTTTTTATATATTAACTCTAAAAACAACCCTATAAGGTAGTGATAGCTGTCCCCATTATATATGTGTGCATGGAGGCCAGTAACAGCTCAATAAGGCATTTAGAAACCCAAGACTCAACTCAGTCTGCTGTTTCAAAGCTTGGAGCCTCGGCCTTTCACTATTGAAAGATGCAAACTGACTCAGGGAGAATATTTTTTTTCTTTCTCTATTTTAAATAAATCACATTCAGTCTTCAGACAATACCTAGACAATTAGAAAACAACTATTTCCATATTGCAAGTGGGGCTAATGGTAAGCTTTTCCTCTAAAATGAGCTAGCGTCTCCCGGAGACAGACATAGAAGCTCCCGGCCACTGCCTTCGGTTTTCCCAACTTGATCAAACCCTGGGCCCCCACACTGAGGCACACCCCCTTCACCGCTCATGCTTTGGTTTCTGTGTGTGTGCCTGGACTTTTCTGCTGATTAATTATTGAAAAGAGATGGATAGCAAAATCTCCTCCCAGTGATAATTACCTAATTCCTAAGGGGGAGGTGGATCCTACCTGGGGTTTTATAAATATTGAATCAAAATCCTTTCATCTCTGTTAAGCATTGCAGCCTGTAGCCACATCTCAGGAGCAGCTCCTTGGTCCCCTTAAACCTGGTGGCCTAATAGCCCATGTCAGCCAGAGGCACAGACTCAACCAATCAGCAGAGAGGAGTCGGGAGAACTCTTAGCCCAGTCCCAGAAATGCTTTCATGGGGTGGATTGTATCACTACAACCACCAGAGCCTGCCTCTACGCCACTGTTCTTTTTCCCTTAGAGGAACAGGGGTCTGCAAGGAAGTTCTGTTTAACTGTTTAGTCTTTGTTTTTACTGCTAGGGTCACTCTTATTCACAATAGTGTTTGGACCTGGAACTCACAATAAATTACTCAGAGCAGCTGACTTCTTAATGTAAATTATTTAGCTCAGTAAATAAGTGAAAGTCTACAGTGTCTCCAGGGCTACTGGCAACTCATTCATCTCTTGTCTCCTCAGCATGTCAAGTTGTGCCCCACTGCCTGGACTTCTTTGGGCTGATGGCTTTCTTCTGTCCTGTCACAACAAACAGCATTTTGCAAGAGAGGCGTTTCAAGTGCTTCCTTCATGTCCTTGCAACCACTCAGCAGAGTCGTTGAAACAAGCAGCCAATTTTCAGGGCAGCCCTGGGGTATAGCAGGCAGGTGGGGAACCCAGACTAGCTCCGGCCCCTCCTTTGAGACTGGGTGCAGGTGCCCTGAGTGATGATGAGGTGGGTGGCAAGGAGCAGCGAGAGGAAGGAAGCAGGAGTCAGACATGGAGACAGAGTTGATATCCTGGGAGACATGAGGAGAAGCTACAGGTGAGCCTGTACGTTGGTCAAGATTTCTCCAGAGACATGAGCCATGTGATATGTATCAGTTATAATACACACACACACACACACACACACACACACACACACACAAGAAGACATGAGGAAAATTGACTCACATGATTATGGCTGACAGAAGTTACAACATCTATAAGACAGAGATCCTGGGAAAGTGATAGTGTGATTTAATTCAAGTTCAAAAGTCTGAGAACCTGAAGACTCACTGGTGTAAGGCTTGGAGTAAGGGAAAGAAGGCTTGGGGTTCTGATGTCTAAGTGAATGGTCGGGGTGATGGGGAGAATGTCTCAGGTCCAGGAGAAAAGAGTAAATCCTTTTTGATGTTCCATCCAGTCCTCTAGTTGATTGGATGGTACATACCATACTGAGAATGGTTCATTCAACCTTCTGACCAACATGTTGTTGTTTCCCAGAAATACCTTCACACATATACTCAGAAGTAAAGTTTGACCAATTTTCTAGGTATTCCTTAACCCAGTAAAGTTGACACCTAAAATTAACTATTTTATTCTGCACACCAACCTGGGAAAGTAAGAGGGAGAAAGATAATAAACACAGAGATCAACATCATGTAGTGTTGCACTGGGTGTTGAAAACTCAACTTTAGTGCTGCCTGAAGCAAATCCCTTTCCTTTTTGAACTAATTTCCCTTCTCTCTGCAATGAGAGGGAGGGAAAGCCAGAGCCTCAGGAATGAGGCATTGTGTGCAGGAAATGTGGGTGGTATGGCCACATTTTACTCCTTCAATTCTTATTAAAACAGGCAGTGGACAGACCTAAGGGTGTACTGACTATCTGTTAAAATTTCTGGGGTTTAGCATGGTGCAATCCATCTCTAAACCTGTCAGAGACAGTAGACTCAAGAATACACACTTATCCATTAAAAAAAATAAAAGTTCCTATTTGAAGAAACCAGTACCACTGTTCCAACCCATATCCAACAAGACAGTCACATTCCCACTCATAGAGGAAAAGACAGAGGCTTCCCCAACAGCCTCCACTAGACCTTGGAAAGGAAAGGCGGGAATAAACAGGTTAGCTCTAGCCAGAAATATTCACCCCTTCTCTGAAGAGGGCTATTCCCATAAGTGCAAACCCCAGCCAGGTACCACAATCCACTTATAGTAATTGTTGCCTAAACGGCCTTTGAAGAGGGGACACAGCCACTAAGGGCGGGGAACAGCATCTTTCAGGGAAGCCGGATGGCTGGAAAATCCAAGACACAATTTCTCTAGATGGAAAATGAATGCAATGAATCTGCGTGCAGCAGGAAATCTTATGAGAAAATAAGACTTTGGGAGGATTTATTGAAAGACATAATTGCAACAAGTATATTGATTTTACATAGATAAGAAAACAAATGTTGGCAGGGATTGAATTTGGTTTATTACATTTATTTCCCCACAGAGTTAATGCATTTAAAGACATGGTTTATTTTTCAAATGGAGAAACATTGTTTTCAGAGACCTTTATTAGGTTCTTGCCAATTCCCCTGACTTCCCTTTCCAAGAAAATTGGTTTGTAAATGGGGAGTCGGGTCGGGGAAACATAGGGACCCTCTCTTTCTGGGAAGGTCTGGAACCAAAGGCTGATGGCGCTTTCTGAGCAGGGAATAGGGACTTTCTGCACTCCCTCTTGCCTCTTTCCATAAGAACAGCGGTGAGGAGAGCTCAGTATAGGGAGGATATCAGGACCACATGCAGGCATCATCCTCTCCACACACCTAGATGTCCAGACCCAGTGTTGACAAAAATGGGGCCACTTTATAACTTAGAAACCTCTTTGGACGCAGAAACCAGGGGTTCTGATCTTTAACTTCCATTCTGAAATCCTCGAACAAATCCTGTAGTCATGTTGATGAGTTGAAGGGAGCAGTGATTGTCACCACATGCTATTGTATTCATTCATCCTGTATGTCCATAAGGTAGCCATGATTCCTAATTTCCAGATCTGGATCTCAGACCTCAGATAGGGAGTGGGGAGATGGCTCAGTGGTTAAGAGAACTGGCTGCTCTTACAGAAGACTCCGGGTTCGATTCCAAGTACCCACATAATGCCTAACAATCATCTGTAACTCCAATTCCGGGGTCAAATGCCTTCTACTGGCCTCTGTGGGCATTTCACAACACAGGTGTACTTACATACTTGCAGGCAAAACACTCATACACATTAAATAAAAAATAAGAACAAATTTTAGAGAGAAGAAATATGATGAATTTGTTGTTTACATTCTAAAACCTGTGAGTTTAATTTCTCTTCTATTCAAGCAAGTGAACTTTGTACCAATTTGAGGACAAGAGGATTCATTACACATGGTATACAGTCTAAGGAGCTAAGGTTTGCTTGATTCAATAAAGATGGCCACTCAAGCCCAGTGTCCATGTGTACAAGTGACACTGGGAGGTGTAGGGGAGAAGGAACCCATGTGTGAGAGATGGGTCCCTCTCTGTTGAACTCTGACCCTGGCTCCTGATGATACCTCTTAATGAGACTCAATGTCTTGGGCTTGCTTCCCTAATGACCATTTTTATAGCATCTTCTTTCCACTGTAATGGTGCTTAGCCTGGCTTCCCCTGAACCCAAGGTCCATCGCTAGTATGAAGTCAGCATCTGGTGCCAACTTAAGATAGCACTTGTTACTTTGAGGCTTACGAAGTACTTTTAAAATAATCTTTAATTTTTAAAAAGTTTATTATTGTGTGTGTGTTTGTGTATATGTGCATGATGTGTATGTAGGAGTGTATGTACAACTGCACTTGTGTGGAGATCAGGGGACAACTCTGTGAAGTCATTTCTCTCCTCTCTTCACAGGGGTTCTGTTACTGGTGCTCAGGTCATCAGGCTTGTGTGGCAAGAGCCTTTACCCACTGGGCCATCTGGCCCATCCTACTTTCCTATTATTTTATTCAGATACTGAGATCTAAAGAAGCCACAAACTTTTTCTAAATTCCAGGGTCAGATACTATGACGCCTCAGTGGAAGACAGAGCCCTCCCATGGTCTTTGAGGTGACAGTGATGTGAGCCACAAGCAGCACTGCCTTCCCACCTCCCTGGGCACACACGAACACCTCTAAAGCATTCTTACTCCACTTCATCTGTTAGCTTTGACCATGTAAATTATTCAGCATTAATCCTGCTTGCTCCTAAATCTCCCTGCAGCTTTTCACGAGTAACTAATACTTGTCTTAATCACATCCGAGACACAGCTTTATATGCCACTTGCAACAACATGTTCAATTATGATTGATTGGAATTTAAGTTCTGATTTCTCTTAGAACATAATCAGTCCTGAATGGGAAATTTTTACAGTGACAATTAAAATAATGAAAGTGAACTTTAAATGACATTCAAACAGTGTCACCTGGGAATAACTCCACAGCACTGGCCTTCCCACTGCATTCTGGGAGCTGGGCTATTCAGCAGGCCTCTGCCTGGTGCCAGTGTTGACACACTAGGAGTGGTTGCAAGGACTGGGGTTAACCCCTCACTGGCAGCCTTATTAGTACACACTGCACGTTGCCTGCCTCTTAATCATGTGTTCCTCTGGGCTGATTTCTATTTACGTCTAAAAGGCATGTTAATTGTGCAAATGTGTAAACAGTCACCAAATAAGTTCATCAAGGGAACCTCCTTGCTTTGGGAATTCTCTTCTAGGAAATAGGCAGAGATGAGAAAGATCCTTCTAAATCACAGAACGAGGCCCTTTGAATGCCATTGATCTGAAAAGTCAGCCCCTCCAGGCAATGGATCCCCCAAAAGGGTCTGCAAAAAATCCAGTGTACCTAGCTTAGCCTTCTTTAGTATCTTTGCTGCTTTCATGGGCACACGTGAGGTGCAACCTTGGGCAGAACATCTGCCTGAGCTTGTTATACACACAACAAAAGAAAACAGCACACAATAAGGAATGAGAAGTTAACAACTTAGATTGGCTTTTTTTTTCTTTCTGACACTGGACAGCAAAATGTCTGTGCCTGTCTGGTATTGGAGGGCAGGGGGCTTCTAAAATCTAGTTTCATGAAATTCCATCTCATATCAATCATCTCAGCCTTACCATCGCTCTAGTAATATACCATCACTTCAGGTCTTGTTGAATTCACAACCTCCACTTAACTAGAAATATCCTCATATCTGTGGGTTTCCTCCGTCCAAGGTAACGATCCTTAAGTTGAGTTCTTTGCATCCATCTTCTGGTTGTCAACGTTCATGACAATGTTAAGCCAACCTCCTTACTCCTATTGGCCATTCCTAGATATTATACGTAATCTCTCATTTTATTAAGATGTCAACAATCCTACCGTATTGGAGCCAGAAACTACCATACCTTGAAATCTATTTTATTTTTTAATAAAATACCCGTCAGACAGTGATAAAGATGATTAGAGAAATTAAAACTTCACAGACATGTTTTCCTTGTAGAATCCTTAAAATAATGTTTGAGTTCATTCTCTTCATTTCACGGTTGAAAACTGAGGCACAGATGTTCTACTGCTCTTGAATGACTTCATTACAAATTATTCCCTCCCATGTGATTGGAAACAGGGACCATGTTTTACCTTTTTCTTAGATCTGACACAGTGCTCAGGATCCTGGCCAATTTCACTTCCAGCACCTAAGGAAACAGGTGGCCTTCTTCACAAACTTGAGAATTCAATAAAGGGATTTTATTCCATTTTCTGTTGTTACAACAGCATACTTGAAGCTGGGTGATTTATAAAGCAAAGAGATTTACTTCGATTCATTTTTCTGAGTCAGAGACATATGAGATCATGGTACCAACATAGGCTCAGTTCCTAGTGGGGAATTCATGGTGGATAACATCGTGTGAAGAGCACATGACAGAGAGAGAGAGTGAGATGGAGAGGAGGCTGACTTTCATTCAAACATTCCACATTTATGGTAATATACCTTGTCCTGAGAGACCTACCTCAATCCCTTTAGACCTAATTCACTCTTACAAGATCTAATCCAGTCTCCACAGAACTAACTCAGTCTTTCAAAGAAGACTGATTATGTCATCTAATCACTTTCCTCTTAAAGGTATCACCATCTTTCATCATCCTTTCTTTGAAGACCAAACTTCCAGAAGATGAACCCTTGGGGGAACAAAGCATATATAAACCACAGCAAGGGCTATTTGCAAATATCTAAAGATAATTTGTGGAAACAAGCAATCCAAAGTTCAGTGTCAAAGTTCAGAGGAAGACTATCACACATGACAGAGCAGGTGGGTGGGGGGCAGAAGCTTGGAAGGGTAGTTGTTTTAAGATCATCCAAGCCAGGCATGGTGGCACACACCTTTAATCACAGCACTTGGGCAACAGGTGAATCTCAGTGAGTTCCAGGCCATTTTGGTCTACAAAGCAAATTTCAGGCCATCCTGGTCTTCAAGGTGAGTTCCAACCCAGCCAGGGCTACATAGTGGAGACCCTGCGTGAAAAAATAAGAAATAGTAATTTGGGGGCTGGAGACTGTTTGAGCATTGAAGAGTGCTTGGCAACCATTGCAAAGGACCCAGTTTCAGTTCCCAACATCCACATATCAGCTAACAACTAAGCATAACTCTATCAGGGTATCTAAGACCCTCTTCTGATCTCTCCAGGCATTACACACCTGGGTGCACTTACATTCACATAGGTGAAACTCTCATCATAAGCATAAAATAAAAACAAAAATAGATCATCCAATAAAAACTGTGACTTTCATAAAGGAAGGGGAACCAACCACTAGTAACTTAGCTGGAAACCCAGAAACAAATATCCTGACCTTAGTCTGGCCTTGCCTCTGATATTTTGTTGGTGACTTCCTTTGGCCAAAGCCAACAGGAAATTGGGGTGCAAAACAGAGTGACCAATTGTCCCAGTTTGCTAAGAGCTGAGATGTTTCTTGGAATGTTGGAATGCTACATTCAATGCTAAATTTGTAAAGTCCTGCTTAAGCTGCAACATTTGATCATACTAGTAAAAGAGTTCTCCACAGAGACTAGTCTCCTAGACAATATAGAAAAGAAAATGAATCTAGAGCTACAACCAAGAGATATACAAGATCCCAACAAATGTTGGCAATTCAGAATTAAGAATCATAGTTATTGATATATGAGTGTGTGTATTTATTTCTCCCTTGTTTATAACCTCATGATTAGGTTAGGGAATATGACAAATAAATAAGACTCTCATATCTTAATTTTCACTACAAATGACTTCTTCCCATCTCCCCAGATACTTTGAAAACATCTCTGATCTTTGGTCTCCACAACCACGTGCCACATATGCCTGCTATGTACCTGTCCCTGTGCAAGGTGGAGAGTAAACACCTAGAGAATAAGGCATGACCACCATTCTCAAGCAGTTTACAAGCTACAGGACACACAACTTTGTGTTGACTAAGAGTTATCAGCAAGAAACTAGTTGTACATGACACACAGAGGAAATTTTTATCAGAGTTAAGTTGTGAACTATTAGAGAAGTCTTGTAATCAGATTCTATTTTTCTCTCTTCTGAATGAGGACTTAGGTAAAAGGTCACTAGATTCTTTCCAGTGCTATGTTAATATGCATTCAAGATGGGACCCATATCTGGGGATTAAGAGAATGAAGTCTGTTTTCATGGCAGAAGTAAAAACTAAAGGAGATGAATGATGTTCCTGCTACTATATTACAGAGAGTATCATACACCAACTGTGGAATAATGTTGGCTGGTTGATTTGCACAGCCGTCATGTAAGTTAAGTATCGATCATCCTAATTCTACATGTTACGGTCTTTAGAGACTTATTGTATTGTCCCCTTGTGACATAGCTATTATGTCTGGCCCACCTGAAGCCTGTGTCCTTTCCCCCAAAAGTCCTTTCTTTGTGCTGTCTCTCTAAGAAAATTTAGATGAGAGACATAATGTCACCTGTTGTAGAGGAAAGAAGATATTCCAACTTTTTAGCTTTTACTGATCTCGAACTTTAGGAAAACTATCCTTTCTATGTATTAGATTTCCTGTAGTTCTACTTTGTGAAGTGTGACTTTGCAGTTTTTCCTAAAATAAGTGAAGTGTATTACCCTTCCTATTATGCACAACTTCTTTTGTGACTTGCTTTGGCTCAAAGAATGAAGGGAAAATAATGACATGCCAGTTCCAAGTTAGACCTCAAGAGACTGCATACTCAGCTCCCCCACCCTCATCCCCCTCTCCCTTCCTGATGCCATGTGAACAGGCTGGAGCCAGCCAGCCTGCTGAGAAGACAGGGAGACGAGGCAAGACATTCCCACTGAGGCTGTGCAATGTCAGCAGCCTCCACACACCCCAGAGGAGGATCACAGACCACAGAAGGGCAGGTGAGGCCAGGTGAGACAAAAGGAACAGCTTGGAGGAGCCCAAAGTGGCAGTTTGCAAGCCATGGGTGAAATGAAGGGCTGCTGTTTTAAATTCCTAAGTTTTCTGATGCTTTGGATACAGTAAAAGCTGATAGATTTACTTTGTAATTATGAGTCTTTGTTCCTTCTCTCTAAAGAATCAATCAGATAATTTGGGCTCCTACCTCCAGAACAGAACTGTTTAGGAACCTCTTGCCCACCATCCCTGCCACCAGAAACCTTTTAAAGGCCAACAATTTTTTTTTCTACTAGCAGCAATTTTGTCTGGGCATGATCACTGCCTGCTTTTTGAAATAGTTGTTGAACCCAACATGGGTTAAGTCAACATGCCCATATAGATGAGGGCCTATCTTCCTATGAAGAAGGACAGCTACTGTGCCACACACAATGGGGTGACAATGTTCAAGCCGGTTTACACATAGACTATGCAAACAAATCATAATTGATGTAGATGGAAGAGAATATCTTTGGAATATTAACATCTCACTGAAATTAGCTGGATCTGTCTCAAATTCTCTAAGCACAATATTTAGAACCATGCTTTCAATTCATTAATACATCTATTTTAAAATTCGAAACGTCCTTTTTCCCTTCAAAACTAACTCAAGTAAATACAAACATCTAAACAATTTCATCAACAATGTTATATAGTAAACTCACTAGCTATGCAAAAAGGTGAAAGGAACTTGAAGAAATGAAGCATTCAATAGGCGGAAACCAGCTGATGATCCAGGTACTGAGGTTGATAGCTAACTTTTTCAAGATAACTGTAATTAACATGCATATTTATGTTAACATAATATAGAAAAATGGTAGCAAAATGGATAAAATTCTTTGAAAAATAACTCTAGAAAATAAATGAAATGAATGTTCTAACATAACAAAACACAAGGTATAGGAACCAGTGAGATGGCTCAGTGGGTGAAAGCAGTTGCTGCACTATCCTGATGACCTGAATTTGATACTTAGAACCCAAATAAAAAAATGGGTGTGGTGGCATACAACTGTAACCCTGGTGTTCTAGTTTGTTTCTTCATTGCTGTGACAAAATACTCTGACCAATACCAACTTGGGGAGGAAAGGGTTTATTCAGCTTACATCTCCCAGGTCACAGTTCATCAGAGACCCCAAGGTAGGAACTCAGGGCAGGAACCGGAGGCAGGGGCTGGAGCACAGGCCATGGAGGAACGCTGCTTACAGGCATGCTCCCCTGGCCCCTGCTCAGTCTGCTTTCTTATGCAACACAGGCCCACCTGCCCAGGGGTGGCACCACCCACAGTGGGCTGGGCCCTCCCACATCACTCGTCAAGAAGATGCCCCTCAGACATGGCCACAGGCCAGTCCAATAGAGGCAATTCCCCAATTGAAGCTCCCTCAACCCAGGTGTGTCAAGTTGACACTAAAGCGATCCAGCACACCTGGCATTCCAATGGTGAATGGGAGGTAAAGATGGGAGAATCACCTAGAAGTTCATGGGCCAGCTAGCCTGGAGTAGGTAGCACAGCATAAAAAAAAAAAAAGAGCGACCTTGCCACGATGGGGGGAGGGGGAGAAATTACTCACAAAAGTTGTCATCTGACTTTCATATGCATGCTATGGCATGTACATACACATGCACAATATATCATATACAAATTAAGCGAGAAGGAAGGAAGGAAGGAAGGAAGGAAGGAAGGAAGGAAGGAAGGAAGGAAGGAAGGGAAGGAAGGAAGAAAGGAAAGGAAGAAAGGAAGGAAGAGAAGAAAAAAGGAAGGGAAGGAATAAAGAAAAAAATTAAATGTGTAAAGTGTAGAATTTATTAGGTATATTGTTGGTAGAACACTGGACAGTGAACAAGATAAGTAAAGTTGCATATGCAGAACATCAGGGAAGTCCTGGAACAGCCAAGACATCTAACATATGCAATAGTAGTCAAGACTGACAGGGAAGGGGCTGGAGAGATGGCTCAGCAGTTGAGAACACTGGTGGTTCTTGCAGAAGACCTGGGTTTGAATCCCAGCACCCACATGGCAGCTAACAACTGTCTGTAACTCTGGTCCCAGGGGATCCGACAGCCTCTTCTGACCTCCGCGGGCATTGCACAACACAGGTGCACTTACCTACATGCAGGCAATAC